>NW_027122462.1:0-231617 GCF_030686945.1 Centruroides vittatus
ACCTTCTGTTATGATATTAAACGTTTTTTTAAAAAAATAATATATCTTTATTATTAAATAGCAAAACGCTTTCTATCAGAGTAGAAATAGGTTTCATTAAAAAAGAAACTGTAAATGCTAACAACGAAGAAAACTTTCATTAAACTCGACCATTAAGTTCATTACGATACACGACCTTTTATACACTCAACCTGTAACCACCAAAATTTAACAACATAAATTCACCAAACACACAAACCGTCGTTCAAAATTTCAGAAATATTCGATAAAAACACTGGAGTTATTATGCTTGAAATATAATGAACAAAATGCCACACACACTAAAATCCGTACATACGAAAAACAAACCGAAATGTTTTTGCATTTATCGATGTTTCAATCTGCCTAGAGTCGAAAAATGTAAAAATCTATTGACCCCACATAGTTTCCTTCTGTTATATATAATAGAGCCCGGAAAGTAAAAGGAAATTTTGATTGTAAGAGAAATATATCTATAAGAAAAATTCGTTTTCGTCTTTATAATATTGCGGATTGTTATTCAATTAAAATATGGTTTACGAATTCTCTTATAAAATCGTCTTTTTTAAGATATTCGTCTTAAAGTAATAATACTTTTAAAAAATAATAATGAAAACTTTTAAACATTTACTTACTTCCAGACACAGATGAAGTCTTTCCATGCGATATTAAACTGGAATCATTCGCTCGTTGTTTTCTGTTTCTCCATTTCTTCACTAGTGTATAAATCAACACAAGACAAATAATAACCAAACTTAAAAGAAATTGAAAAGTTGACAGAACCATGATTAATATACGTTTTGCTCGGCACTATCCAAAGTGGTACGTAATAATTCACTATCTACTTGTATATTACTATTAAAAAATAGGCAAATGCCAATAAGAAACGGAGTTTTATGACGTCGATCTGTTGTCTGCCAATCGTAGAAGTTAAATATCACACTACGCTAACCGGAAAATACTGCTATTATTTTTCTCGCTTTTCGAAGATTTATTCGAAAATTTTAACTACTTCGAGTATATTTTGATTCAATTAACGGTTTTAGTGTCAACCGGTGGCCGAGTGGATGAACATCATTAAACATTCAAAGTGAAACAGTAACTTTATTGTGTCATTATATGCCAGAACTACCGGCCACGTGATTGACAGTAAATAGCTCATATTATTAATACCTCTATCATAGCTAAATACATCCGAAACTTTATTATTTTCTGCAGACAGAAAACAATGAAAATTCTATTTAAAATCTCACTCGCCGACTCCGATCAAAGAGAAGTGAATGAACGATATGAATTCGTTTTGCGATAAATGCGTGTTGTCGTTTGTATTAATTCTGTTTATGATGTAATTTGTATTTTAATTGTTTTCGAAAAAAAAATAAATATTTATAAAAATATTTACGAATGAGAATTTGTTTATAAAATAAGAAATTGTTTTAAATTAACATCGTGTCTATGCGCGAGACAAATATTTAAAATAGGAAATTTATACGAAATGATTAAAATGATAATTAATAAATGTAAACCTGTATAAAAATTCCTGCATAATAGGACGATTTATAACGCATTTTTAAGTATGATATAAAGTAACAAAATATGTAAATACATAAATTAAAAAATTAAGAATAATAATTATAACTCGGAGGAAATTTCCATTAATATTTATTGTTGTTTGTCTACAGTAAAGTAGACATTTAATTGTAAAAGGCATGAATAAATTCGTGGAAATGGCAAGAAATCACAGAGATATAAGAAACTGATAAGGAGTTAATTGCATAATAATTACTTTCGCTTTCTTATGTTTCCTTGATGGTATCGATAGATTTCTATTCAAGTAAGACATTCCTATTGACATTGACAACCTTGGTTAGAGGTTTTTTTTAAGAATTTTAGAAAAATACTTTCCTTCTAAAATGAGTGATTCTAAAATACTTATAAAATATTTGATAAAAGGTTCCATATTGAGCATATAACATGAAAACATATAAATTACAGAGTAAAAATTCTCTAAGCAGCAAAATAATATTAGTACCTTATAAACGTGTTAGAACTTTATATTGAAAAATAAAAAAATATTTTCTTTACATTCGTTTAGTTAAGTTATGGTAACGCAACACTTAAACGATCTGCCTAAGGCAGTGATGAGGGATTTCATTAGGGACCGTTTATCATAATTTTTGTCTCGTCATGGACCACAAACTGTTTGGCAGTAATATAAGTTTTTATAAGGTTGTTCTATAAATTAAACAGGTATAAAATTATTCGGAACCAAGAGTTTTATATCATTTGCGAAAATGTTACCTTAATTTTATTATTTTAGTGCGATTTTTGTGACTGCATACTGTTTACCAACTGCTGAATTCGTGGTTCGGTGCTACCCAAATCCATACGCGTGTCGGCACTGGCATACAACCGATTTCGATGTTTATTTTTAATTATCAAAAGCACTGAGAATCTTCGCTCGCAAAAATATATGGTTAAAAATAAAGTTACGCACCGTAAAGCAATTTCTCGAATTTTAGGGAAAGCAATAGCTTTTTGGCTCCGAAAGCTGGAATGTATCCTCGCAGTTACTATCGTGTTGCATCTCAATTAACTCTTCTTGTATTTTATCCGGCAGCTCAAAAATATTGACTATGAGAGGATTGCGGATCAGTTTCTGAATACCTTTGTCCTTGCAGTCAGGTAAATAGGAATTGAATTTATTTTTCAAGTTTTGCAAATGGAACGTAATGTTCTTTTGTATTTGTCCATTAATCTCAGCACACTGTTCGTCAATAATTTGGTTCAATGTATCAAACGCAGAAAAATTCTTCCTTACGACTTTGCTGATGCATAGGTCGATTTTAGCGATAAACGCACTGATTTTATCTTCAAATGCTAGTGCATTCCAGTTTCATATTTCCCGACCTTTAAGCCTGGTACTCACATGCGGCAACGGACGACGGAAACTGTCGACAGAACGGCAATATGACGTCACTTATGCCGTCGAAACGGACGGAATACGAAGTTGAAAACTTACAACTTTTGCCGTCGCGGAAAGCGGAACGGCAAAAATTAGACCAATAGGAAGACCGTTTAGCAATGTCGTCATAAAGATCACGTGGGACGATAGCATTCGAACTATGATGGTCAGCAAGCTAGAAAGCTTTATTTGTACACTAATACGCTAATATATTTCATTTATACGCTATATTACTATCCAATTTAAATATTAATGTCAAATAGATGTAACTTACTGCGTAAAGTATTGGGAATGGCGTAATCGAAATTCGGTGACGAAAGCTAACTTTCGACGATTTAGAATATTTTACCTAACCAAATTATTCGTTTTTGAAGGTTTTTTATTTGCGATAAGATCAAAGCCAAACTTAAAAAGTTTAATTGATATAACAAAGCAATCCCGGTAGGAGCCATTTTCCACTACTGGCACGTGGCCTTCCTACTGTAGTAGCTTGTTTATATTCACGGCTGGCAGATGGCGCGTTTCAATTGTAGGGTATTTTCCGCATGTGAGTACACGCGATACGAAACGAAGACGGAACGGCGACCGCTTCCGTCAACGGTTTTCGTCGTCCGATTCCGCATGTGAGTACCAGGCTTTAGAGTTAAAGGTTCAATTTATTAAATTGCGAAAAAAAATGTACTAAATAACCAAAATATATTTGAAATTTGAACTGACAGAACACAGACAGCAACTCTTTGTTTTCCTTATTAGATAAGAATAATTTTACTTCTTCTCTCAGTTCTCTCGACAGCATATTTTCTTTCGGAAAGCCATCGCGCTTCGGTGTAAAAAAGCAGCGTTTCGTGTTCAGAGTTCATGTCACTTCAGAGTTCGTATCAGAGTTCATATCACTTTCTGAAGAGACGAGTATTAAGTACACTTTTTTTAATAAAGTTGACTACTTTTATAGCTGTTTTCATCGTAATAGCGAAGCATTCTGGGAGCGATTTAGCAGCCGATGCTCGACGATGAATAATGCAGTGCGTCGTTTTTGCAGATGGATTCTTTCTTTTTAATCAAAGCTGAAAGACCAGAGTTGGATCCGAGCGTAGCAGGAGCACCGCCCGTACCAAACCCAGCAAGCTTTTGCCACATGAGCCCATCTTTCTCTAAATATAGACTTATTACGTCCATAACATCTGCACCACGCGACGTCGTTTCCAGTTTTTGAAAAAATAGTAACTCTTCTTTAAATGTTATATTGTCGTTTAAAAGTCGGACAAATACAAATAATTGACAACATTGTAAAATGTCAGTAGATTTATCACATTGTAGCGCCAAACGTGGACTACATTTTATCTTGTCAAGAATTTGTTCTTCGATGTCAATTGACATTAGTAGTTTAAGGGAGAGAGACTCTGGGATAATTTGTTAAACTTTTAAGACTTTATAACTTTTATCGTAGTAACGCTCAACATTCCGAAGGAAAGACGTCGACCAGGGGCTAAAAATGGCAAAAACTGTTAAATCGTTCGAGCGTTTCTACGATATTTGCATTCCAAAAGCTCTCGTAGACATTAAAACCACGACCATTTTTGTTGCCCTCTCGAATATACTTCACTGCGAAATGTGAGCGAGCGTTTTTACAATACGACGAACGAGCGACTGTAGAATAATTTGCCGATATTTTTGTTATATATTTTTTTAAGAGATTTTTTTTGTTTATCTCTTTACGATACGACTAGTCTTAAGAGAAACGATATTTTTTTTTAAGAGATTTTTTTTGTTTATATATAGATCTCTCTTAAGAGAATCAATTTTCTTTATTTAAGAGAATTAATATTATTATTATATATATAACTTTAATATTTAAATTATTTTTCTGGTTAAGCCAATGCCATCTGTTGGCAAAATATTAATTTTTTTTGTTAAGTCGAAGGTGCCATCTGTTGGCAAAATGTTAAACTTCATTTTTTTAAAATTATTATTTTGGATCCTTCGAAATTTCGAAGGCGATTAAAAAAATAAATACAGCGCGAACTGTTTGTTGCTATTTGAATCGCGCCATTTGCTATTTGGTTTTTATTGATTTTTTTACGATATATATATATTTTTTTCTCTTTTTTTATTTATTTTTATTACGATATATATATATATATTTTTGTCTTTTTTTATTTATTTTTATATTTATATATATATTTATATTTTTTTATATTTATATATTTTTTTTATTTTTATATAAGAGAATCAATATTTATATATATTTATATATTTTTATTTTTTTATATTTATATATTTTTATAAGTTTTTTTCGTTAAGCCGGCACCATCTGTCGACAAATTAATGTGTGTCACTACGACGATTAAGTAAACGACGACGATCACGAATGCTGTTTGCTTTTTATCGATTCTTTTACGATATATATATTTTTTTCATCGATTTTTTCTTTCTTTTATTAGTATACTTTATATAAGTTTTTTTTTGTTAACTCATCTTAAGAGAATCAATATTTTTATTTTATTTTTTTATATTTATATATTTTTATTTTTATATATAAGTTTTTTGTTAAGCTCGCACCAACTGTTGACAAAATATTTTTTTTCCCTTTGAAATTAGGAAAAGGTGTTTTTTATATAGGTCGGTTTTTTTATATATACGTAGAGATTCGCTGTTTTTTATACATCTTAAGAAAATCAATATTTATATATATATATATGTATATATATATATATATATATATATAACTTTAAGAGATTTATATATATACGTATTTTTTGTTGAGTTTCTTTATATATATATATATACAGCTCTTAAGGGAATCAATATTTTAAAGTTTTATTTAAGAGAATTAATATTTATATATATAACTTTAATATTTAAGAGAGATATAAGTTTTTTTGGTTAAGCTGAATTCATCTGTCAACAAAATATTAAACTCCTTTTTTTTTAATATACTATTTTTTTCTTCGAAATTAGATAGGTATTAAAAAAATAAACACCACAAACCCTCGCTAATCGAATCGCGATATTTGCTTTTTATCGATTCTTTTACGTTATATATTTTTTGTGCGGCATCAACAATTAAATAAACGACGACATCTCTCTCTTTTTTTTATTAGAAATAATGAAATTTAAAATAATTATAAGATATGACAATTGGCTCCATAGAATGCGTGAAGTTCTTTTATGATCAACGTCGTTAAACTTCGGTAGAGTGGGATTCAGTAGGATTTATAACATAGTAGGGCATCTAAAAAACAATAAATATTATGATGCATATTTATTATAAATAGTCTAAATTAGAAATTTTGAAAAACTGAAAGCAGTTTTTTAAAGAAAATTCGCAAGAAAAAAAAGCTTAAGATTGAAATTATAAAAGCGAATTAAAGTTATTAAAAAAAAGTTTAAGAGTTAGTTGTAGGAAGCATTAGCTTAAATTTATTCCGAATATTAAAAAAAACCTAAAAAATTTAAATTGAGTTAATGCCTAGACACTCATCTTTCTCGAAAAAAAAAATCTTGCAAAAATATTCTTATATCTATTATTTAAAATTTATATAAAGTTTTTTGAAAAAACTTACTTTCTATTGATTTTCTTCTCCTTCTTCAAATAATAATATTTTTCGTGTGCAGAGAAAAAACTTGATAAAGAATTAGCTAAAGAAAGTAAACCTCCCGTCTTTATATTGTTGGGGGGAGTTGATTTGACCTCGTTTTGTAAAAAGAGTGAACGAACCGGATGTGAGGCCAACACCGGGGAGGAGTATACATTATAAGCGATTCGTGTTAAGTAATTAAAAAATGATGTAGCATATGAAAAAAAATACAATAGAAATATTCAATTCAATTCATTTTTTTTATTGAAATAAAAAACATTTACATCAATTAAGAAGTAAGTATACAAAATACGTGTATAAATGTATTAATTATATTTAAAAAAATTAAAGTCTTTCGCATATTTTTGCCAAAACACGAATTAGAACAAATTGATAATTATCGGTTATAAATTTGGTTGTTAATTGTTTCTGATTACTAATGAGACTACACCAATCTAATTTATGTTTAAAATCTTCCATAAATTTTTCGGATAAATCTTGATATTCTGAAATAATCTCCCAATCCACATGGTTTTCAAGTTCTTTAATAGTTTCTTCGCTCAATCGCTGATATTTACAAACAAGCGGCATATTGAGTGAATCTTTAAAACTTATAATGAAATGAGGACTCAGTTTTTGATATTGAGATACGAGATCCCAGTTTAGATAATCAGAATATTCACACAAAAATGTTTCTGTTAACTGCTGATAACGACAAACATCATCCCAATTAATTCAATGATTATACTTGTTTAAAAAAGTAGGAGAGTAATGTCTGCTTTTCCATATTTTATTCCAATTTAATTTATCTTGGAAATCCTCAATAAATTCATCACTAAGATTTTTTTTAGAAATAATATCCCAATCAACTTTATCTTGAAGTCGTTTTATTACATCTTCTGTTAAATTTAATTTAGAGAAATCTTTCCAATCAACCAACGAATTTAATTCGTCAGAGAGCAGGGCTATTTTTCTTGTCTCCATTTTGTATGAAAGGATCGAGTTGTCTTCTTCCGATATTAATATAATACTAATTTAATTTTAGTTTGTAGCGCTTTATATAACGAAATCAATTTGTATGACGCAATCAATTAGTTTTGTTTTAGACTAATAAGCTTTTTTTATGATGCAATCGTTTAGACAAATGAACTTTTTATATTTTTTTTCATGTTGCAACATGTTTTTTATAAATATTATTCGAACTTTTATATATTTTTTCGTGTTGCGACATGTTTTTTTAATATCGTTATTAACAGAATTAATTTTTTTTCACGTGATCATTTATTTTTTAGGTCAGCCGAATTTTTTCTCACACACCCATTTTATTTTTTAGGTCAACGAATTTATTACGTTATAATTTGTTTTGTAGGTCAGCGAATTTTTTCTCACACTACAATTTGTTTTTAGATCAACGAATTTAAAAAATATATATTATTTACAATTAATGGTTTGCGCTATTATTAAATAAAACACAAATTTTCGAGAAAAAAATGCAATTTTATTTATTTTTAATTTCGTATTAAAAATACATTTTTGGAATATTCTTTTCATTGAGTCCGCGGTGGAGGTCATTTTCTAGAGCGTCGGAAGCGCAATCGTCCAAGTTAGTAAATGTTTTGTTAGATTTCTCTTCAATGAGTATGGCGGGAGTTTGGTAAGATTCTTTTGATGTGAGCACCCAACGGAAATGTTTCGTTTTTGGCTTAAGCCACGGTCAAAAATCAACTGAGTATAGAAATTTAATGGTCAAAGGAAACTTTTCTTCTATAGCAGTTGTTTTGATAGATCTTTCGGCCATCTCGATGCAAAGATACCAAGTTCTAGAGACATCGTATGGAATAAATACTTTCTCATTGACTGGAAAAAACGCGGTCCAGCGAATTGCAGGTATTGTATACTCGCGTGCTTCCATCTTTTCGAATAAAATAATTTTTTAATTCGCGATTGTGGTTTTTATGTTTTCGCGCATGTGCAGTAGTGTTTTTGGTTTTATTTAATAAGCAGTTATTTCGGCTTAATTGCTATTTTAGATCATCATGTCTCGCAAAATAGTACTCGCTTTTATTATTATAAGCTGTATAGAAATATTTTCGCTAACAATTTCTTTTATAGTTTTATTAAAAGGATCGGATTTTAAAGAAATTAATATAAAAAACACTACTTGTGAATATTCTTTACATTTAGGTAGAAACTTTTATTTACATAAATGTACGAATGCTGGAAGAACTGTATACGACATTCGAAGATTTTCGAGTGATGGATTGCCTCACAAATATAATGGTGTACAATTATTAAAAAACGAATTTAACTTACTGTGCAGAAAATGCGTTTAAAACATTTGTCCAGTTGTATCGTCGTGGGCCCGTCTCAATCTGGAAAAACTTCTTTAGTTCGGAAAATGCTACATGAAAATATCTATGAAAAACGATTAAATCGCATTTTATGGTGTTACTCGATGTATCAACCTTGGTTCGTGGAAGAGAAAAATATTCATTTTAAATGCGGTATTCCCGAAAGTATCAACGAAAATGTAGATTTAATAATTATAGACGATTTAATGCATTCTATAACCGAAAAAATTGCGGAATTATTTACTGTTCAATCGCATCATAAAAATATAAGTGTTATATTGATAATGCAGAATTTATTTCCTCGTAATAAAGTAATGGAAGATATTAGTTTAAATACTCATTATTTGATTTTATTTAAGAATAATAGAGATGAAAGCCAAATCAACTGTCTCGCTCGTCAAGCGTTTATAGGCAAAATGCCCTACTTCAAAGATGCATATTTAAGCGCGACATCCAAACCGTACGGTTATTTGTTTATCGATTTCCATCTGTCTACCGATAATAAATTGTGTTTACGAGATTCGTGTTTCCCCAACAACCAAGGCGTGTATTGGGTTTATATTCCACAAAAATGAAGAATATCAGAAAAAATTATCATTTGTTAAATGTGCTAGCAAAGGCAACACCCGCTCAGAAAAAAGCTTTGTTAAAAAAAGCATCGCCCGATCAAATAAAAGTCATATGCGAAATTTGCGATAATACGCTGCAAGGCCGAGTACCAGTAAACATTAATAAATTAAAAAAATATAAAAAATGTATTCGAAAACTCGCATATAAAAAATAGGTCTCCAAGCAAAAAAGAATATTTTGATAAATCAATCGGGAGGATTTTTAGGCGCAATTTTAGATCCAATAATATCATTAGCTAAAAGAATTTTTGGATTATAAAAAAAATGGCTCAACGAATGGCGTTAGTACCTCCCGAATTAGTACCTAAATATCAACTGCAAAAACCGGAAATACGATTGCACGATAATATCCAAGATTTATTAGAAGAAAGTACTTTATCCGATGATTTGAAAGTTAAATTATTAAGTCAACTAATTTCGAGATTTAAACAAACTATTCACGCACCGAAAGAACCAATTCGAGTCTCGATGGTATCAGAATCGATCGAAGAATCGCAACCATCGTTAGAACCGACAAAACCGTCGACTATCGAAGATCAGATATCAGTTTCTGTCCCGCTGGGATATCAAAAATATGTTCCGCATATCATTCAATTACTAAAGCAATATCAATACGATTGGAACGAAAAAGGAGAATTTCTCGTAAATAATGAGCCGATAATTAATTCCCATATAGCAAATCTGATGTCGCATTTAATTCGCAATCGAAAATCTTCTATCGTGCCGTCGGATTTAACGAATTTTATCAAACGATTATTAAATCTAATATTCCTAAAGAATGGGTAGAAAATAAGGCGCTATCGAGTCGATTAAGAATAGAAGAATCGCCCATACTTCGTTTTCGAACGCCATCGATTCTGCCGCCTTCGATACGATCAATTACTAGCAGAAGAAAAAAAACAGTTTTGTCTACGAAAATTCCTAAACGGATTGGCTCGTCTAAAAGAAAACATATTTCATGGAAGATTATTAAGCTCTATTTATTATAATCCATCTCATCCGGCGTCGTTTGGCGGTGTAACGAGACTAATAAAAGCGACAAAGTTGCCTAGAAAAACCGTCGAACAATGGCTATCGACTCAAGATACGTATACGTTGCATAAACCCGTACGAAAAAATTATACCCGCCGTAAAACTAAAGCTCTATATCAAGGAGAACTACTCCAGTCGGATCTTATGGATGTTTGACAATTTTTGAAAGATAATAATAGAATAAAATATTTATTAGCAACTATCGACGTGTTTTCTAAATATGCGTATGTAATTCCGGGAAAAGACAAAAAACCCGAAACGATAAAAAAAGCATTTCAAAAAATATTTAGAAAAGTAATACCCAGGATGATACATACCGATAAAGGGAAAGAGTTTATGAATTCTGTTATTAAGGATTTATTTAAAAAACATCAAATAAATCATTATTATACTCATTCCAAAACAAAAGCTTCGGTCGTAGAACGATTTAATAAAACTTTAAAAAATAAAATTTATCATTAAAAGAGCTCAGCAATTAAACAACTATAATAGAACACCTTAATTTTGCTGAGAAACATATATTTTAATCACAAACGTTTTCAACCTGATTAACAGGTCATCCTCAGGTCTACAAAACGATAATGGAACATAAACGTTCCATGTATAGAATATAAATATTTAAATCAAAATTTAGAACAAGAATTTAAAAAATATACCATAGAAACGGAATAAAACATAAAATTAAAATATATAAGAGAATAAATAAAAATAAAGATAAAGGATCCAATACCACAGTTTTATGACAAATGTCGCAAGTCCAAGGTTCGGTAGTAAAATGGGACGAGGCAACGATTATAAAACCAGTATCTTCCCCCACTTTATCAATGACAGCAGAGAAGATTGAAATATATAAGTGTAGACTACGGGAAGGATGTTTGAATGCGAGGGATGCTGAGAGCCTGTCGTCGGCGTGGAAATACATGATTAAAAAGTTCACTGAAAACTCATGCTAGAATTAGTTATTGGAAAACTATTAGTTATAATTTTTTTACTTTATCTTTATTTTTATTTATTCTCTTATATATTTTAATTTTATGTTTTATTCTGTTTCTATGGTATATTTTTTAAATTCTTGTTCTAAATTTTTGATTTAAATATTTATATTCTATACATGGAACGTTTATGTTCCATTATCGTTTTGTAGACCTGAGGATGACCTGTTAATCAGGTTGAAAACGTTTGTGATTAAAATATATGTTTCTCAGCAAAATTAAGGTGTTCTATTATAGTTATAAAATTTATCGTCTTATTACCTATCGAAATTCTAATAAATATATCGATAAATTAAACGAATTGGTGAACGCATATAATTATAGTAAACATCGAACTATAGGAATGCCTCCGGCCGAGGTGAAACTTAAACACCATTTACAAATTTTTAATCGACTTTACGATAAAACGAAAACGAAAATAAAATATAAATATAAAATTAATGATAAAGTTAGAATTTCTAAGAAACGTAAAACGTTTTCTAGAGGATATTTGGCAGGATGGAGTAAAGAGGTTTTCTATATAAAAAACCGATTTTCCAACGACCCCCGTCACTTATGTGTTAAAAGATTACAACAACCAGACGATTACGAATCGATTTTATAACGAAGAACTGCAGAAAGTCAAAAATGGATGAATTTTATGTTACGCTTATCAGTACGGCGAGTATGGACTATTTTCCAAAAAATACTCAATCGTCCTTCACATCGAAAATTAATCCACCGATAAATTTAAGCGGGTCGTGGGAAGTGGCATTGTCCCAGATAATAATACCTCGTTCGTGGTTTAATATTAATATAACTAGCGAAAATAATACTTACAACATAATTTCTAAAGAGACGAAGTTGATTAAAGTAAAAACTGATGATTTGACTACACTAATTCTGTTATATCCTATAGGAGAGAACAAATCAAGTAATATATTCGAGACTATTACAAATAATTTAAAAGAATTAGGAAAGAATGGTCTTATTAAATTTTCTTATAACAAAGAAGACAGCTTTGTGACGATTCAGATCGCTCAAGATTGCGAATTACACATAAATCAAGATGTTCCTACATTTCTTTCAGCTCTAAATCTATAGTATTTAGAACAATATATTGTAAGAGAAAAAAATGAAAAGATTCAACATAATTCATCTTTTACCGATTTTAAAGAAGAATTTATTACATTAATCGAAAAAAATAGATATATAGATAAAGTAAAAATCGAAAATGTCGAAAATACGACGCATATACCGATTGGATTATACGGACAAAGAGAATTTCTTAAATCATTTCAGACAATCAGTTTTAAATCGCTTCCCGATAAAAAGTTATTATTGAAAGTTCCACGAGAAACTACCGTAAAATTTAATAGTCAATTAAAAGATATATTAGGATTCGATCGATTAGAATATTCCAAAGGAGAATTTACGGGAACTTATCCCTTAGAATTAAACACCGAAATAACAGAAATATTTGTATATTCTAATTTAATAGAATCGCATCACGTAGGCGATATTTCGGCTCCACTATTCCGAGTAATTCCAGTTATGGAAGAAAAAGATTAACAAATCGTTAAAATTTATAATACTCCATTATTTTTCCCTCTTCGATCGAATTATATCGAGACTATAACCGTAGATATATGCACATCAACAGGTGAAAACATCATATTTACTTCGGGAAAAACACTTTTGGTATTGTGTTTTCTTCGAAAAAGTATATAAAACCGGATTCATTAAAGAATCGGTTATTTGATAAAATGAAGCTTAAACCAGAAAACTGTATTAGTTATTATCGTTCGCAGACGGGGGGATATCCCGATTCTATATTTCCTCACACCCCTTATGTTACTCCTCAATGGGGAAGAGGACCGTACTTTAAAAGTCACCCGATTCAACGAGGATATGGATTTTTCGGATCAATTTTTTGCGAAGCAATACCAATATTAAAACACGCGGGTCGATATATTGGAAAAAAAGCGTTAAATATAGCGAAAGATATCGGGTCGGATATACTCACGGGAAAATCGTTAAAAGACTTGGCTCTATCGAGAATTAATCAAGCAGGTTGAGAAATAAAAGATGATGTCATTCAAAAAATTTAAAGCGGGTCGGGTAAAAAACGAAAACGTCTAAGAAAAAGCATAAAACGAAAGAATACTAAGAAGAGGAAAGTAGTAGATATTTTCTCCTAAAAAAAATGGATCCTTTCTCCTGCCCGTGTTTAAAATCGGAAGTAGATTTTTTTAAAACTATTCCGACCCAGTTGGCGATTTTAAATACTACCGAGGCTATTCTACATCCCATCGCTTCGATAACTGATCAGAAATCTCCTATAGAATTTCTAATCCCCGGCTCCGGAGAAAACTTAATAGATTTGAGCAGTATTTCGATTAATGCGCAAGTTACTGTTATTAAACAAAATGGAACTTCTACTCTCGATGCCGATTTAGTAACACCCGTGAATAATTTTTTGCATTCGATGTTTTTTCAATGTACTACGATATTTAATGATAAAACTATATCTACGCACGTTAATTACCCATATAGAGCGATAATAGAAAATCTATTATTTTCCTTCGAATAAGCACAAAAAACCTATTTAACCAGCTCTTTCTTCTACAAAGACACTGCCGGATTTTTAAACGAAACCAATCCGATTAAAGACACCAAGGATGAAGGATTAGTCACCAGGTTTAAGAAAAGGAGCAGAAGCCAAGTATTAGATTTATACGGACGACTTCATTTCGATTTTATTAATCAACCTAAATTATTGATAAACGGCGTAGATGTTCGGATAAAATTGGAACGTTCGAAAGACGCTTTCGCTCTAATGGCGACGGCCGATATTTATCAGATTCGATTAAAGAATATTACGTTAAAAGTAAATAGAATAAAAGTAAGTCCTAGCATCTTAATTGGAATGAAAAAAACATTAGAAAATTCTGTAATTAAAATGCCTTATCGACAAGTTAATATTAAAGTATTTACATTAAGTAAAGGGATTTTAAGTTCAAATATATCGAATGCGATAATCGGTCAAATCCCGAAAAAAATTTTAATCGCAGGGCTGTCCAACTGGCGCCCCGCGGGATGTATACGGCCCACCAAATTATTTTTACGGCCCGCGAGTACATTTTACTATGAATAAATTTGTTACTAAATTATTATTATTAATATTAAAATTATTTTACTATGTGAAAATTACAGCCACAATGTTCTCATTAATATATTATGAATATTTTAAAGTTTTCTTTTTAGTATAAATAAAATATTTCTTTAATTAACATAAACTGACTTTTCATTTATCAACCTTCTTGGCCCCCGAAATGTTTGGTGAAGAAAATATGGCTCGCGGGCTATGATAAGTTGGACAGCGCTGATAATCGGATTGGTGCAAAATAACGCTTTTAATGGACAGATCGATTTAAATCCTTTCAATTTTGAAAATTTCGACTTAAACTATATTTCTGTTATAAAAGATTCGATTTTAATCCCGCCCAACCCGTTCTGTCCAGACTTTGATGCCAAACCTTACGCTCAAAGTTATGCAACATTATTCGAAAAAATAGGGGGAATTTCCTACGGAAAATTCGCTAATATATTGTATTTTGACTACGCTCAAGGATACATGTTCCACGTATTCGACCTAACTCCCAACCGCGCGGCATCCGAAAATCATACCTCTGTGTTAACCTATGGAAATGTTAGTTTCGATTTAAAGTTCAAAAGACCTTTGCCAGAAACAGTTAACGTCATATGCTTCTTAGAATATCGTAATACAATAGAAATCGATCGATCGCGAAACATTTATGTCGACTACTAAACAACTAATGGATACGATTACGCTTTGGAAACTGGCGTTAGGTGATTCCAAAATTAGCAAGACATTCGGTGGCGTTTATCCCTCGGATTTATTACCTCAAACAATCGGAAAGAATAGAAGCTTTATCGTTAATACAGAGAACAGCAAAAATCCCGAACGACACTGGATAGCTCTTTTTTTTCCGAAATTCGACTTGTTATTATTTTGACTCATACAGACTACCGCCAAAAATCCCGAAAATTATAAAGTTCATAAGACAGAATTCCAAGGAGTTGCGCTGGAATCGAAGAATGCTCCAAGGTCCGTATAGCCCTACGTGCGGATACTTTTGCCTATTTTTTCTCTACAAAATATCGAGAAACCAAGACTTAAAAATTCTTCAGCCTAATACTAAATATTTTGATGATAACTATGTATTCGCTTTTGTACGCAATAATTTTCGTTTTGGTAAAATACCACCAAATATATTCATTAAATGTAACCAATGTAGCGTTAGTTTACTCGAATAAAATTTCTTTAAAAACTTTAAAAAAAACGCGTTTTTTAATTGAAACTATAAAACATTAGTCGCTTTGTGTGAGAATCGGGTCACCTCGAATTCTTGACTTTGAATTAGGAAGCCTTTCTTTGACCTAGAATGTAAAAAGATAGAGAGGGACAGATAAGACGCGACTTTGATGCCGTAGGCTAAGACGGGGACTAGCGAAAGTGAACGCATATATTAATGAACTTAGAGTATAAATACTTTCGCTTTTACCCAATTTTTTAACCCCAAAGATGAGATCTCTGTCGATTGTGACGATTTTAGAAACCAAGTTTTTTACTAAATACACTTTAAATTTTGAAGGAAGAATTTATAGAGGAAACCATATGGTTTTTGAAAAATGGGACAACGTGCAAATTCTTAAAAATTTCAATGAAAAAAATCAGGTGTGCTTCTTCCACAAAGGAGCGTGGAGAATTTTAGAGAATAATGGTAATTATCTTTTTTATATTTTAGAAAAAATTTTTTATTTAATTGTATTTTTTTAAAATGTATTTCATAATTTTTTCAGAAACAATAATCCCCACCCATAATATCTATCACGTTAACCCGGTCATATCTATTCCGATAAATATATCATCAGAAATTTCAATAGCAGTATTTAAAGCCCAATTCATTTACCATAATGGAAAAAGTTATTCACAAACAACAAATTTAAACGTTGGTTTTAAAAAAAATGTAATTATTCTTTTTGAAGCGTACAAACGTATAATAATAAAAATGAGACCGCGGATGATAGTACTATTTGAAGATCAATAAAAAGTAAGTTTTTTCAAAAACTTTATTTAAATTTTAAATAATAGATGTAAGAATATTCCGCAAGATTTTTCGAGGCGAAGAAAGATGAATGTCTAGGCATTAGCTCAATTTAAATTTTTTTAGTTTTTTAATATTTGAAATAAATTTAAGCTTTCTACGACTAACTTTTTTTATAACTTTTTAATACGCTTTTTTTATAATTTCAATCTTAAACTTCTTACCTTCGCAGTTGATGGTGATACATCAATTAATCCTATCGATCGTCTCTTATATTTAAAAAACAATTGTAAGTCTAAAAGCAACAGTTGCATTTAGACACAATGACTAGGCATCTTTCTTTGTTTCACAATCTTCTTTGTTTCGAAAAAAAGAACAACTAACGCCCTCTGCTTTTTTTCTTGCAAATTTTCCTTACAATCTACTTTTAATTTCTAATTTAAACTATTTATAATCAAAATTTTTTAAAATAAATATACAACATAATATTTATTGTTTTTTTAGATACATTCGACAGAGATCTCATCGACTCATCTATATTTGTCATCAATATAAGCATTTTTTATTATTATAAATTTTTATATTTAATTGTTTTTATAATTATTATAATATCATTTAGTTTGCTATTTTCGAATAAAACAGAACTAGAGAGAAAATTGTGTGTCGTTTATTTAATCGTAGTCGCGACACACATTTGTCGACAGATGGCGCCAGCTTAACAAAAAAAACTTATAAAAATAAAAATATATAAATATATATAAATATTGATTCTCTTATATAAAAATAAAAAAAATATATAAATATAAAAAAATAAAAATATATATAAAAATATAAAAATAAATAAAAGAAAGAAGAAAAAAATATATATATTGTAAAAGAATCGATAAAACCAAATAGCAAATGGCGCGATCTGAATAGCGACAGACGGTTCGCGCTGTTTGTTATTTTTTTAATCACCTTCGAAATTTTGAAGGATCCAAAAAAATAATTACAAAAAATAAAGTTTAATATTTTGCCAACAGATAGCACCTTCGACTTAACAAAAAAAATTTAATATTTTGCCAACAGATGGCATTGGCTTAACGAAAAAAATATCTTAAATATTAAAGTTATATATATAATAATAATATTAATTCTCTTAGATAAAGAAAATTGATTCTCTTAAGAGAGATCTATATATAAACAAAAAAAATATCGTTTCTCTTAAGACTCGTCGTATTGTAAAGAGATCTATATATAAACAAAAAAAATCTCTTAAAAAAATATATAACAAAAATATCGGCAAATTATTCTACAATCGCTCATTCGTCGTATTGTAAAAACGCTCGCTCACATTTCGCGGTGAAGTATATCTGAAGGGGCAACAAAAATAAGCGTGGTTTTAATGTCTACGAGAGCTTTTGGAATGCAAATATCGTAGAAACGCTCGAACGATTTTGCCATTTTTAGCCCCCGGTCGACGTCTTTCCCTCGAAATGTTGAGCGTTACTACGATAAAAGTTATAAAGTCTTAAAAGTTTAAAAAATTATCCCAGAGTCTCTCTCCCTTATACTACTGACATTTTTTGTATACGCGACTTCGCCGTGTCATTTGATAATGGAATTTCACAAATTTTTTTTTGAGCTTCTTCCCCTAAAAGCTCTTCGGCAGTTACAAGTATACAAGGCTTTATTAGAGATTCGCCGATAGTGTGTGCTTTTTTGGATTTGGCAATCAATTTTGGAATTTCAAATGACGCAGCCAATGTTTTTTCAGATATTGCATAACTTGTTCCATTGGGTCCAAGTTTAATATTTGTTAGATTTATTAGTTTTCCCTCGAAGAATTCTTGTGGACGGTCACAATAATTCGAATGTACAAATTTTAAATGACGTTCCAACTTTGCCGGCTTCGAAGCATCATTGACAAGAACAGTTGCACATATTCGGCATTGAGATCTGGTCTCCTCATTTTATTCTATTGAAGTAACACCCAATTTAATATAATTGTCTTCATACTTTTGTTTCGGTGGCATTTTTCTGAAATTAAAATAATTCTATTATAGTATATCCTACCTACTTATTTACCTTTATATTAATTGAATAATTTTATAATATTTATATAATAATATTGATACAATAATTTGAACTCTGACAGTGGTTACATAAAAAAATCTGTAATTATAAAACTGAATAAAAAACTAATAAAATTGATGGCACAAGCGTTTGATTGTAGAATTTTGTTATAAAATAACTTATTTCGTATTTTCTTATTAACATGTTGACTGCCATGTGACTTTTAAGGATTCTGTTGTAAAACGCCAACTTAATTTAATTATATTATATTATTAAAAACTCTAATCAGAGTATATAGTAATAATCAAATAGCATATAGAATGTGTTTTTCTTAAAATAAAGGTATTACGAATTATCTCGTAGTTGGCTTATGTAACAGAAAGCTCTTCGCTAAAGCCAAACTACGAGTTAATTCGTGCACAGACACGATTCGTCCTGTCACTTCGCTACAGCCAATCGGAGATGTGCGTCTAAATTCATTAGTAATAAATCGGATATAGAGGCGAGCACATCACATTTACGTCTTTTTTGAGAGTGTTATTTTTTATTTATTTTTATAATCAAATTATAAATATCCCAAAATGGATAAGAAAAGACCACTGACTAAAAAACAACTTGATTACTACACTAATCTAAGTGATTCAGAATCTGACAAAATTTTTGGTGAGGATGGGGGAGTTTATTTGGCAGTGAAATGGTCCTGTTACTGTATGTAAATAAAAAGACAAACGAGAAGTCCTTACCATTTCAAACATGCACGTTGTTGAAATGGTAGAGGTGTTCAATCGCGATGGAAAATGTTCGATGAAACCGAATATAATTCAAGATTATAATCATGGAACGTCTGGCATTGACGATCAGATCAAATGCTATCGTACTACACAGCTCTAAGAAAGACTATTAGATGGCTCAAAAAGGTTGCATTACATATTATAGAAATATATATACATAATGCGCACAAACTCTTTCAAAAAGCAACTTCTTCTAAAATAAAACTTATGCTTCTCTATAAGCTAACTTATGCTTCTCTTTTTCTCTAAAATAAAACTTATGCTTCTCTAAACTAAAAGTTTAGAGAAGCATTCGTCAAAGCGTTGATTGGAGAAGAGATTCAACCAGTTTCAAAAAAAATTAAATTGCAGAAGCTTCACTATTTACAGAGTATCCCATCTACTCAGAAAAAACAAAATCCGACAAAGCCATGTCGAATTTGTACCAAAGCTAAAAAACGCCAAGAAACGCGTTATTTCTGTCCAATCTGTCTTGAGAAGCCAGCCCTTTGCGTAGAAGATTGTTTTAAAAATTATCACAAACAATAAAAATATCGTTTTGCTTTTGATTTTGAATAAACATTTTATAATATTTTCTGTTCGTTTAAATTTATATTTTTGTTTTATAAATTATCACAAACAATAAAAATATTGTTTTGCTTTCGATTTTGAATAAACTTTTTATGATTATATTTTCTGTTCATTAATTAATAAATGTTCTGTTCATGTAAGCCAAACTTGATTTTTTGTTCTTGCCCCTGAAGCTATCTATTCATATTTACACTGATATACTACGAATTACATCGTAGCTGCACAAATATGGCAAGGAAACAAACTACGATATAACTAGTAGGTGGCGTCCTAGGCAGAAACGGTAACTACGAGTCATCTCGTAAATGGCAGTCAACGTGTTAAATTAATGATATTTTAAGAAATAAAAAAATTTTAAACAACGTTTCATTACCACATACAGAATAATTATTTCTGTGTGTCATAGTGTTTCTCTACTTGTTGTCCGCGATGATAAGAGGTGTATTCTGCGGTCATACTTAAATTAACTACTGTATTTTTTTATCCCTGCGATATAGAGGTTTTAATAGTAACTGATGTGATGTATTTTTTTCTATGTAAAAGACATTCATTTTGCACTTTTTTCACATTTTTTTGATTATGAGTTTTTAGAAATAGTTTGTGATCACTTTCAAGTTTAAAGCAGAAACTTAAAACGTATTATACGAGTAATGTTTCTATGAAATTTGATTAAGTTTGTGATCTATTTAAAGCTTACAGTAAACTTCGAAAAAGTAAATTTTCTGAACTATTTGAAGAAACATTGAAAATCGCCATGCAGTTTTCAACAACTTCATGGCGATTTGTGAATAATTCATCGATTAAATTAATGATTAAAAGACAGAAATCGCATGAGAGTATGTGCCAATATTCGACTGAAGTATTGGGCAATTTCATTACAGAAAGTGGTAACATAATTATATCATATTTTTTACTTGTTTAATAAAGATCAAAATTTGTTCAATGATAATTTACATTTAATAGTTTATTCCCAATTTGACTAATTTCATATTCATATGTATTCAAAACAATATTTTAGATATATAATAAAATAAATGGCACACGAGGTAGGCAATATACTCAAAAGTTTAAAATATTAAGCCTACATAATTTATTAGTTTGATGAATTACAATCAGTTCGACAATTAGTTGGATTTTGTAGATTAAACTTGATATATTTTACGTAATTCGTGTGAAAAAAAATATTTATAAAATATAGTATTTCAATAGTAATAAGCATTGTTTTATCAGTAATATTAATATTTAGCTTTAAAATATATTCTAAGCGTTATTAAATGAGTTGCGTGACATTAATCTGATCACCTAGATTCAGAAAGGGGGCCGAAAATCATCAATATATGTTGAACAATATTGTTAAAAAAATTACTGTCATATAATTTTATATTATACAACGAATAGATAAGAAGTGAAAGGACTTTCAGTTATTAATTCTAAGTAATTTAGTATAGATGTAAATGGTAAAGCTATAAGTTTTCGTATAAAATAAATAATTTAAAATGTTTTTATACAGGAAAGAAGTTTATCATTTCTTTATCAAATACGTTTTTTTATTCTGAATTTATTACTACACTCGTTAAACAGCATTTTTGTTCTACATTTTTATATTTGTTTATATTAATCGCGTAATTTATCGAGGTCATTATTACCTGGAAGGCAGAAAGAATAATAAATAATTAAGTTTTTTATATAAACCTTGAATTATATACAGTAAAGTTTTATATAATTGTATTATATACATGTTTTATATCCTTCGTGTGTACGTTTGTATCGTATTTTTTTGGTTTTCTTTCGACAGCCAAAAAAATACGATAGAAAAGTAAACACGGATTAGTGCTTTTGATAAGGTAAAATATAAAATAGATTATCTTAGTTATATGATACTGCACTTTTTATTTTTAAGTGAATTTCATCCTGTTTCCGTTTTAGGTGACGGTGATTGTTTTTATTCATCCGTGTCAGTTTCTCTATCTGACACGGAAGAATAAAAATTCAGCGATAATACTTTTGTTGAATTAATAAGATTATGCACCCTATATTATTTCATTAAATATAAAAGCAGCATGCATTCACTGATTGAAAATAATTAAATGCAGGTAAGTTTGGATCATATGGTCCGCGGAATAACTGTTAGCAATAGACTTTTTAATATGGCAAAAGAGCATTATCCATCGATTTCGCACACAGATATTTGGGCTAATTCTATATCTATTTATAGTTGCGCAATAGCATTAGATCGACCAATTTACATATATTTAGAGATGAGGTCTAGTAAAGGTATGTTTTTAAAAACAGTAAATAATCCAGAAGAACTATCTGAAACTTTTAGAGGCGACTTTCTGCAGTTGGCGAATGATGCATTTGCAGAGCATACGCCAGTTAGAGTAGTATTATATCAACAGCATTATAGTCCCATTCTTTCAGTACTTAAAACCCACACGAATTTAAACCCACAAACAGAACTTTTTCCTCTTTAGCATTAGAGCAAATTGATTTATTCTGATAGATTATATAGTTTAGTAAATATAATGAAATAATAAGCTGCTTTACTAAAGTTCACTTTATTAACAAGTTTCTCTAAAATATTTCAAAACACCTAACTTTATCGTCAGGAAACGCACAAGCGAATTAGCTTAATAGCAGTGAGTCACCGTTATTCCATTTTTTCTTATACTGTATAGGAGAAGCTAACCCGAAATAGTACACTAGATTTTTTGTGCAACATATTCGCAGTATGTATATGATATGTATAAATAACTTCTATTTATATGTAGATTGTTTGTGTAACATTAACTGATGTATTAAGTAATTTAATAAAATATTGATAGTGTTTATGTGGATATTCAATTGGATTCACTTCTGGGTAATGATGTTTTTTACAATTCAGAACAGTAACTGTGAGATTAAAGTCTCTTCTAATGTTTAAAACAGCAAATAAGTTCTGCTGTTTGGACATTTTTCAAAGCGACAGATATTTATGATATAAAACAAAATTATAAATGGTAAAGTATTTTAAATAAACTTCGTTATATTGTAGAACATTTACTATATTTAATAAAGTTCTCATCATATTGCATTTATTCAAATATTATCAAGTTGTGTACTGTAGATAAAATAAAGTTGTTTAAGAAGAAGTAAATATTTTTTAAATAAAAGTTAAAATTATTGACTTGTGGGATATTTTTGTAACAAAATTTTACATTAAGAATTTCGACACGATCTAGTGAGATCTTGCAACTTTGTCGTAAATATTAACAAACTTAATGGAAAACTCTACATCTTCATAAAAAGATTTAATAGATAATCACTTGCTGAAATTACAAGAAATAAAATAAAATGAAATTACTGAAATTTATTAGATATATCAATATGTACACTTTTAAAAAAATGAAATGTAACATGATTATTTAATGAAAGAAAATATTGATGTGTAAATTTTTGGTTCTGGCTTCCATTTTTAATAATAAAATATCAGAGTTTAAAAGTTTAAGAACTTTGTAGTATTCTGTTCAAACTAGAAGTTGTAATTATCTGTTAAACTAATGACATCTCATTACGAACTAGAAAGACTGAAAATGTGTATGGCAAATAAGTCTTCATTTGAAAGTTTTTGTGGTTATTTTTTCTATATTATGTGCAGCCTGCACTTAAACTTATTAATAAATTACAATAAACTATGGGAGGTAGATTTTAACTTATTTAACCAAGTTACTTCTAACTTTAGGTGATTCAAAATTATAAAGTATGCAATAAATAAGTTATTATTAACTTGGCTCTATCAGTAGCTGAAAGGATAACGAAAGTGACCACCGGCAGCCGTTTCTGGACAATTAGATAACACACTGTCTAACTGTTCGGAAATAATGTTCTGTCTAATTGTGATACGAATTAAATCAAAATATGAAAAATGACAGTAGAATTTACAATGTAAAACATGGTTGCACAGACTTATGAAGACTAGCGGCCACTCGGGCAAATCATGAACTAATGGCGGGCCGGCCGCCAGAAGTATAGGTAATTAAAGACAATAAAGAATTGATAATAATTTATTAAAATTCAAAAAGAATTTATTAATTTGAAGCGTGGCACTGCATAGTGCTTACAATCTTATTTATATTTGGCTTAAATTTACTTGTAGCAACACGTAAAACTGCTTCCAAACTTTCATTTGCAAGGCGGTTTCGATTTTTTGTTTTATTATTATTTAGTATTGAAAAAGTTTGTTCACATATATAGGTAGAATTAAATAAGCTGGCACATTTCAGAGCGTTTATGCGCAACTTTTCGTACATATTTTTATCAATGCAGCGGTAAAAGTTCAGCAAGTCTCCTTCGTTGAATTTGTTGCGTAAATCTTGATCGTTTTGAATGTCGATAATTTTTAACTGCATTGACTCTGGCGCATTTTCAACTGAAATCGTGAAAGGATTGCTGAATATGTCCAACAGAGGTTTCACTTTTTTAAAATTCGAAAATCTGTCTTGAAAAGATTGAATCAAAATATCTAGCTTTTCTACATAACTGAAATTAATCGCAGTTTTGTTGAATTTTTCAGCCATTTTCTTTTAATTCAAAAAATGATTGTAATTTCCAGAATTCAATTGTGATCTGAAAAGTGTTAGCTTGCATTGAAAGGATGATACATGAGCGTAGAGCTGGGATATCAGTTGATTTTTGCCTTGAAGCCATGTGTTCAAGACATTCAAATGATTTGTAATGTCAACTAAAAAAGCCAAATCACACAACCAATCAGGATTTTTAAGTTCCGGGACATCCCTTTGCTTTTCCGCCAGAAATATTTCAATTTCTTCTATTAAATTTAGAAATCGTTCCAGTGTCAATCCACGGCTTAGCCACCTTACTTCTGTATAATACAGTAAATCTCCGTATTCGCTTTCGATGTCATCAAGGAATTGTTTGAATTGTCTGTGATTGAGTCCTCGTGATTTTATGAAATTTACAGTCGAAACTACCACTTTCATGACATTTTGAAATTCAATTTTTTTAGAACAGAGGGTTTCTTGGTGTATAATGCAGTGAAACTGCATGAGATCTTCAGCGTTTATGTTTTTTCCTTGCAGATGCTTTTTCAGCAAAGTAACTAGCCCGGAATTGACACCAATCATCGAAGGAGCACCGTCAGTCGCAACTCCCGATAATTTTGATAAGTCCAAATCAGTTTTTGAACACTCATCCAAAAGTACATTGAGTATATCAACTCCTTTGGTTTGACCTTTCAATGAACACATTCCGAATAACTCTTCTAAGACTTCAAAATCTTGAGTAACACCTCGTATGAATATGAGAAGTTGAGCTGTGGAACTAATATCAGTGGATTCGTCGAGTGCTAATGAAAAAAATTCAATGATCTTAGTTTTTTCAATTAATTGTTCCGCAATATTACCTGACAAAGACATAATTCATCTTTGGATAGTCATACGATTCAGTTGAATTTTCTCAAACTTTTTTGCTGCTTCTGGACACATTTTCTTAGCGGCAATTTCTATGCATTCTTTTACAAAATCGCCATCATTGAAGGGGCGACTTCGCTTTGCTATCATTCGAGAAATTTCATAACTAACTTCTGTAGCTGTTTCTGAATCTTGAATGGGTTTTGTAAACATAGCTTGCTGACCAATAATCTCCCGTTTTAAAGACAACATTTTTTGTTTTCTTAATTCGCCTGTAAACTTGGTAAAAAAAGGATGCTGCGTTTCATAATGCCTTTTTACATTATATTCCTTTGCAATCGCAACAGAATTCTTGCAAATTAAACAAACGACTTTGTTATGCGACCATACAAAAAAGTATTTCTCAGTCCAAATTTCTTGAAACTGCCGATTTTCATCTTAAACCTTACGTTTTTTACTAGGTCCTGGCTTCTCCATGTTGCGTTCTAATCTTGGCTAGGATTAACACAGCACCTAAAAACAATTACAGTACCTACTTAAATTACCCATTCTTTTTTAAATTATCAAAAATAATTGATTAAATTCCTCAGAAATTTTAAGATTTTTATACAGATTTTTGTAAGACCGCCGACTTCCAGGGGAAAACAGTTAATCACGCGTCAGGAAAACCTAGGGTCGAAAACGTATGTGGGTGGTGGCGGTAGGAGACAAAGATGACAAGTGTCTTACACAAAACCGTTTATTCTAACTACTAAGTTAACTTACATATTATTGGTACAAATTGCGATCTAGATCGACTCTTGTGGTGATAGAGATCTCCAGTTGTCGGTAGTCGGATGCGGTCCGTCTTCCGAAGATGCGTGCCCGGGGCTGGGATGACGAACTGTCTATTGCACTGGACGTGTGGCTTGGACGGGGGTCACCAGCTGGCGGACGTAGGTTCTGGCGTCTATGAGGTAACACTGGTCCAGAGGAGAACTGCCGCACTTCTTCCAAGAACGACGGAAGGAGGGTCCACACCTTGACCTTGCGACTCGGGAGTTTTATAGGAGTTTCCCCCCTGAATTTCACCGTTTTGATTGGTTCTATTCTTCCTCTCCCTTACCCCGATTGGTCATTTCTTTTGTTTCTAGGCGAAACTGGAGACCGATCTGGGTCGGGAGAGTTCCGAGAGGTGTTGACGGAGTCTTTGTTTCGTGCTCGTATATTCCGGCCGTTATGGCCCTCTCTTTGACGTTTTTGACCTCACGCGGTCCGCCAGATGCTTCGGTGGCCATTTACCCCCCTCTGTTTCCCGTTTCCGACACTCGTACACGAGCACCTGGACAAAGCTCCCTCTCTCTCGGTTGACATCCCCTCGGTCGTTCATTATCGTGTCGCGTTTGTTTTAGGATAAGTTTGGGAGAGTTTCTTTCGTGTCTGGTTTACATCACCAACACATGTTCCTGACACGATTTGACTCTCGAAACTTTCCGACTTCGGAACTTTATAATTATTCACCATTTTTACGCGTTTTTGCGATCCCTACATTTTATATCTGAAATAATGACGTAATTATTACAGTTAGAGAAATTCTGATAAAAATAGTAATTTCTTTGTTTTATTTTAATATTTGGCCAACATTAAAGCTAAATTTGATTAAAATTGATTAAATAGGTAGGGAAACACTTATTAATAACAGAGTTTTACTTACGATTTCATAACACAATTATATACGGCACTTGACGGGTTAACAGGAAATCTACGTTGAATGTGGATCAAAATATATGACACCGACTAGTCGAGTTAAAATCTACACTAGAACTATTGCCTCCCCAAAACACTATTAAACTGCACTTATTCTCCTACGCTTCGTGTATCTACTCGTACCTACGCGAGCAATCAAGAATTCGGGATTATTGCTATCTCGCTTGCTCACACCGCACTAAAAAATTCTTGATTTCTCTACTATTTTGAACTTTATATAAAGTTTTTAGATTTTTTTGGTTTTATTCTGGAATAAAATTAAATATTCTTCGAATGTACGAAAGTATTATTTTTGCTGTCGACAGGCCACCAATATTCGACCGTCGGGCCGCATGCGGCCCGCGGGCCGCGGTCTGTGCATCCATGATGTAAAATAATAAAAACTGTTCTCAAATCAAACGGTTTGAATAAGTACAAAACATTATAGTACAGTAGAGCGTCGATAAGTGGAACCAATTGAAGACTGGAATCCTTCCAGTTAATGATTTGTTCTAGTATCCGACTTTGTACGAAAAAATACATTAACCTGTCCGATGTTCAAATTTTTCTGCATTGCGTATCGCTTCCTGTTGAATTTTTCTCCGTTGCGTGTCGCTTTGTGTTAAATTTTCGTCGATTTTAAGCCTAACGAAAATTTTTATAATAATCATCGAGGCTATCGTATCGTTAAAAATTATTCCTGCATTTTCTACAAACAAAATAAATATATTAAAGAATATAAAAAACATGAAAATTATACTTTAGAAGTGAATTTAGTATCAAAAACATTCGATTCAGCACGACACAGTCTGACTGAAAATCGTTCCATTTTCCGGCCATTCCACTTACCGACGTTCCACTTATCGACGCTCTACTGTAATCGAATTGTGTAGAATCTGTTAGTTTTGAACTAACCTTGCTTATTTCTGCTTTGTTATAAAGAATGCTGGACACTGATCCAGCATTTTCTATAAAAATAGTCTTCAAAACACAGATCGATTCTAACTGGAACGAAAAACAACATTCTTATTTTCACAAGATGTGAATTTTGGAAGAAATGCAATTATAAAATTTGTATATCGTTTTTGTGTCAACATTATGCTCTACTCAGCGTAAGAAAGTATTTACACGTTTCCTGATAGCAACTATCGCTCACTACAACTCAAAGTCACATTATAAAAGAAGCAGCAGAATGTTGGCATGCCTTGAACGCAAACATTTTCGTAATATATTAACTTAAGTTTACTACATTACTCATAATAAATTTTACGAACTCTATAAAATCATTAAAACATAATCACTCATATATAACGTAATACTATTTTTGTACTTTAAAATTGTCATGTCTTTTTAATATTAGTAGTACAGAGCAGCCATCATCTAAGGTAAAAGCATTTGTCGCTGTATAAGTGACATAAAAGAGGCGTAGGAAGGCTTTAATGACAAGACTGTACTATATGCATACATTTACATATAAGGGCACTATACTATGGCACTATCCAGAGTGTAGCACAAACAGAAAGTTTGGTTCTTGAATGAAATGAGACTAAAATTTTTATACCTGTGCGCCCACTGTTTTTAGCAGTGACTGTAGAAACGTTTAAAATATATAGACCCAGTCTTACTGGCAAATGTTTGAACCGCAAAGATGCCACAAAATTACCATAAGCATAAAAATGTTTCAACAATAATAACGCAGTAAAATATAAAACGTAACGCGCACTTTGTTTTTGTAATTAGGTATATTGTATATTTCAGAATACACAAATAGGTATATAGTGTTAATATATTTGTATTTTATTTTACTTTATTCAATTTATTCTAATTGGTTCAATTTAACATATTTATACTATTTGTTACATTTTTGGTATATTTGATGTTTCAACGACATGTTCGAACAGTTATCAAAATTTGAATTTCTTTACACATAATCGTTCGAACCTGAAACCAATACAAAAAAAATATTCCAGACAATTGAAAATACATGACGATGGTCTGTAGATCAAGTTAAAAATGTTTGTAAAATAATAAGTATTGGTTCTCAGAGACATAAAGTGTGTGTGTGTGTGTTGTCATAGTATTATAATAATGATTATTGATGTGAGATACCCTAGGCAAAGGGGGGTTCTTTTTAGACCGTTTAGTCGGCAACGGGTTGCGAGACCCGCTTCACGATATCTCTGGATGTCTTTAAAATAGGAGAGACTTAATACAATCGATTGGAGAAGTCGCGAGGACTTCGATAGGGTCTGTTATTTCGAGTAACGACAATATATAACGAGAGTTTATTATAACTAAAATCGAAAATATCCAAAAAACAAAAAACTACGTAACACACGATATATATGGGAAGTAACGCTATAAAGCGGCCTGATTAACCTACGGTGTATGTCGCTCACACGAGTTTACAATTAATTAACCACGTTAATCAAGGGCTGTCTGTTGTGCTTTGATTGCACAGAAAACATTCTTTTAAGTATTTGCATGAAAGCTCATGCATAACTGTTCTCAGCTTAACTGTACTGAATTGTTGTCCACTAACAATGTTTTTGAGTGCTTCAAAGATATAACCACTCTGCACTAGGTTATTCGAATAAGAGGATGAAAAATACACTTTATATATAGATCCAAAATTCTTTGAACAGTCATAATAGGTGTGTGTGTTTAATTGCGCATTGTAATGCTGTAATATTATACCAGAAGTGTGCAATACACAACGTTTGGAACCATATTTTAGATTTGAAATAATTTTGAAGATAATCACAATATGTAACACTATTATTCGATAATATCCTGAGCACATAACGTTTTATAATAGAACTCTTATGATGTCAAAAATGCATTAGCTTTACCTTGACACTTGAAAAAGTAGTGTGAAATGTTTTTGGTTCTGTGAGTAGAAAGTTGCCATTCTTTGCTTGCTCACTAAAAATAGTGAGCCCTGGTTTCTCACCAATAATTTTACTATTCAACAACTGGATAACTGCTTGTCGCTTCTGTTTGAAAACGACACCTTTGTTAAAGTGTGTTGATGTCACATTCTATATGAATGCTTGAAGACATGATATCTAAAAATTATATCTGTCTGTATGAGATTTAACTTTTATGTGTTTGTGTTTTTGACTTGGTGGAGTCAGTAGCAATTTATTTATTGCCTGCTAGTGGTATATATATGAGAGATTCTGGAATAATTTGTTAAAAGTTTAACATTTTATAACTCTTATGCCAGAGTCGTTCATTATTTCAAAGTAAAGACATCGCAGCAGGAACAAAAATACAATGGTTTCTGGCATAATTGTAAAATCACTCTAGTAATTCTGAGATAATTCCTATCTCAAAAACTCTCATATACGTCGAAACAACACTTTTTTTTATGCTCCTTCGGTCATACTTTTTCACATGATTTAAATAAGCGTTGTTGGAATAAAAAGACTATTTTTTTAACTGTTATATGTATTTAATTAAAAGAAGATTTCTAAAAACTCATATTCATTTAAATATTTATATAAGAAAACTAATATCTTTATATAGCTTTTAATATATTTTTCATATAAAAGAACTCATAATCATATTTTTAATATATTTTATACAAGTCATCATCTTTAACAAAAAAAAACATATTTTTTATAATTTAAAACTTATACAAGAGATCATAGTGGCGCCATCTGTCGACAAAAATAATATATAACATTTTTTATATTTAAAATATATTATTTTTAGCTTCGAAATAAAAAAATAACAAATAACATGTACTGTCACTAATTGGAACATGCAATCTGCTATTTGCTTTCTTATTGATTTTTTACGCTATATATAGACATATGTTGTGTTTAATTAAAACAGTTCTTAATTTTTTGTTTTGACAGTAATTAAATAAACAACATTTTTTTTCTCTCTCTCTTTTATTAAAACTAAAGAACATGTAAAATATGGGTTACAATAATAATTAAAAATATAACATTTTCATTTAAGAATTAAAAATAAGAAAAAAGATGTCTATGGAAGATAAGTTGGAATCTCTCTAGATTTGATTTTAAATAAGAAAATTAAATTATTAATTTTTTATAGTTATTCATCTTTTTTATAGATTTACAATCACTATTCGTAAACGAAAATTGGCTGAAATCCACGATGTGACAAGAAAAAAAAGAAAAAATTGGATTTAGTAATCTCGAAAGATGAATTAATATTTAAAACAATCTTACCATACTCTGTCTATGTATCCCATGGTTATAAGTTAGAAATCAAAAAATTTAGACAGCAGAATTATTTTAGTTTATCAAAAACTAGTACTAAAGGAAAGATCCAAAATAAATTTAATATTCCAGTGAAAAAAATTCATTTTTTTAGGTCTGAAATGCTGTTCAAAAATATTCAGAGAACTACATATAAAAAATTGGAAGCTTAGATGTAAGTAAATTCTTACTATTTTTGTAACATAATTTTTTTGAAAAATGATTTAATTTAATTGATAGTTAAAAAAAAGTGTAGAAAAACATGTTTCTATGTTTTGAACAAGACAAAACTGAAATTATTTAAAATCATTTAAAATCATTGATTCATCCTAACCTAGATCAGGTAATAAAAATTGTTAAACGTTTTGGTAGTAGAATCAGCATTTCAAAACTTTTTACAATATTATTGTAAATCTAATCTCGAGTATGTTGATCTGACCATTCTTCCCCCCTGACATATAAAATTTGAATTTTTTAATATAATTACAGATTTTGAAAAGGATTGTAGAGTTTGATTTGTTATTAGTCTTAAAGTAATAATGTATAAATGTATAGATAGAAAAGATAAATATGAGTCTGAACATTTTTTTTACAAGTTATGTTAAATGAATTTTATTTTTTATCTCTAGCTTGAAGAAATATTGAGAATGCCATAAAAAAAATTCTAGGAAATATATCAATTGCTGTTATATTAGGTAGTGGATCGGTAATTTATAAATTAGATTTCATAGATGTTCTTAGATTGGGATATGATAAGTATAACAGAGGCTGTAGGTTTATAATTTAACCTAAAAAATTAGTAAACAAAAAATGTCTTTTAAATATTAAATGTAAAGACGATAAATGTTTTTCGTTTATCGCATTTTTTCATCTATTTTTCTATTAGCAAATAATAAAAATAATGTATCTAATTATATACAATATTTAAAATTTATTAATTGTTTGAATTTAAATTTTTCTTGTTTCATTATATCAAATATTTGTGTGAAATGAGCAGGGAGTCAGGGGCTAATTTCTTCCTGACGACTTGAACTGCACAGGATGGTGAAGCCCGATCTCAGAGTTGTTGAATGGCTAGGAGGGCAAAAAGTGAGTGGGGAGTGTGGCAGTAAGTTGACAGGTGTCCTTAGAGTGACAGGAAACAGGTTAACAAATAAAACATTTACTGATTGACTAAAATGATATACAAAGGCAATTACAAGACTATTCAAGTAAGTGCTATTCAATTATATGCGGTTAAATATACTAAATGTACGGCCTTACAAATTTTACAAACAGGCGGCTATAAACTACGCCTAATGCCATTCTAGTGAGAAGAGAGTTCACAAAGTTCTTATAAAATTCCTCTTGGTGTGAGATTGAACGATATAACTCGAAGTAGAACGATTGCCGACGCGATATAGAAAAGTCGCTGAAGGTCTTTTTTGGCGGGATTCTGGTCTTGAACATGGAGAATGATAGACCCAAATATAAAAACTACTTCCTAGCGCAAGCGTGCTATGTTTCTAATGGCACAAGCTTTTATAGCATTATTGTGGGAAAGCAGTCTATTCTTGATGATGACTGGCACTTCTTGACAGCTAAGTGTCAATTTTTCCACTTAACTGTTGATAGTTAATGGAGACCTCTGCTTCGATTTTCTCCAAGGAGTTTTTTCTAACCAGGGATGTTTAAAACGATTTCCGAATGAAAATAAAAGTTTACTTTTATTTACAAAATTTTCCTACTAAAATTTGTGGTCTCACAATTCGTTTTTCAGAAATCAAATGCTGTTTGTATTAATGTATATGGTAATAAAGATATTGTTTTTCCTTATTATACAGTATAAGTCAATTTGAATTTGATAATAATGTAAATTTATTATTATATCGAAATTATTATTTTTTAATTTGAAATTTCAACAGGCTTTTACACAAAAAAACAAGTCTCTTTACTACTATTGTAAAAATTGCTTAAACGATTTTTAACTCGAATTGAATTTAAATTTACATAGATAAATATGTACAAATTTCAAATTTCAGAGACTGTTAGTTCCTAAAGTCGAAAAATTCTATTCTTTAATTTAGTGATTATCATAAGATTCTTAAACACTCAACTTGCCTACTGTGAGCTTGCCGAGATGGGAAAGTTTATTCTTAACCGTCGGGATAACTAAGGGCTATACGTACGCGGGTAGCAGTTTTGATGAAACAGAAAAGAGAAGCGTTTCACAAAGAAACCGTTTATTTTTGTCGAAAAATGCTTACATAAGTGATTGACAATGTTCCGGATGTCATTCTTCTGGTTGGAGGTCTCTAGAAGTTTTTGTTTTGCAATGATGGAGCCCTGGGGTGATGACGAGATGAAGTTTGCAAAGTGAAGAAACAAAAAATATCAGTGAGTTGAAGCACAAAAAAAATTTGAAGAGAACGACGATTACAGCAAAAGTATGTTAGCAAGAACCTCTCTCTGTCCTTGAAGTCAGTAATTTTATAAGTTTTTCGAGAGATCACACTGTTGCTAATTGGGCAGATTTTTCTTCAGCGCTTTCTAATTGGTCTCCTACTTGTCTCCAGGTGTGAATGGAGCTTTGTATAGGTTGCGGGAAAGGTCGGCTAGAGATAGTTTACCCAACACCATATTCTAGACTCTGCTCACATTTAATTGTTGACTATGACATCTAAGCTCATTTCGATATTTTTTTCTCTAGTTTCTTTCTGCTTTCTAAACGGCACCTTAAATTTTTAATATTTTCCGTTCTAAATTTTTTTTACCAAAAATTTCGTTTATCCCGTTGTTCATTACGAGCGTTGACGTCAAAGTCCAGTGTTGGCGACTTGATACTTACACAGTTTGTTTTCTTTACTGTTATCCTTAACAAATTCGTACATATTTCTTTTTGAGGAATATTTGCGGGTTTCACAATACTTTGTGACTTCGAATGTTTACCAGAAATAGTTTTTAATGTGATGCAACCAACGGATAGTTTAGTACTGTTTAGTACAAACTAGTTTTAGTACTGTTATGCAAATTTATAAACCTATTTGTTATGCGATGATCGTATTAGATAAAAACGAACAATTATTTATTCTAAATTTTACTGGGGAAAATATGTAATAGATTATTTTCTAAAAACGTTAAATTAACAATCAGAACATCTTATTAAAGAAATAGAACTGAATATTTCATTAGATCGTTGGACAATTCCAAATTCTATTCATCGAGGAAAATGTAATATTTGTGGTAGAAAGTTTTCCCCTAATGATTTGAGCGTAATTAACCATAATCATTTAGATGGAAGTTGAATCGACAAATAGCGTGTCAAAGATGTAATTTAAATTTAAATCAAAAACCCTTTACTCTTGTTGTTCTTCATAATTTTTGTGGTTACGATTCACATTTGATTTTAAAAGATATTTTTAAAAAGTATATAGCTTCTATTAGAATTATTCCCATCAATATGGAAGATACACTACATATACTTTAGATTGTTTTAAATTTATAGATAGCTATCACTTTTTACATTTGTCGTTATCCAGTCTGACTGACAATTTTGTAAATTCAAACTATGACTTTTCAACGTGATCATAGAAAGGTTAATAACATTAATGCTTATGTAAGTCGGCCGGAATCACAAAAAAGTGACTACGTAACCGACGAGTGTCGTGTTATTTGGGAGTTGACTTATGCAGACTCGAATGTATTAGTTAATGAAATCTAATTATATGAATTAGCATGTACTTTTGTACTAAGACACGCTTCTTTTCTAGTCGTGATATAAGTGTGAGCACTATGTTTGCCTTCTATATTGCTGGACTTATTACACCGTCATTGGACACAGGTAAGCCTTAGAAAATAACTATTTTTTGAAGAAGTATACATTTCAGACCTCTCCCCGCATCAAGATTTTTTAAAAATATAAACATTTATAAAATCGATACTACCGCATCTATGAAATTGTGAAAGGCAAAGAGACGAAAATTTCATCTTAAATTTTAACCACTGTAAATTTTACCGTAAATTTCAACCCTTATTTCATCAAAAGGCAAAGTTAAACTCAAAAAGATTAATTTTCACAAACTTGTTGCCTTGTTAAAGAAATGACACACCCAGTGTAATGCCCAGAGCCTTCTATACAAACTTCATCTATTGGACGCCAGACCCTCAACCACCTTCTCCTCGCTTCATGGAGAAAACTCACGAGAAGGTGCAAATAAAAAGAAGGCGATGACAAATGCAGAGAGTCATCACCAGTTTCCTATTCCAAAAGTTGCAGATCCTTGAAAGTCGCAGCCAATCCCGAGATCGAGTCCTTCACTCAATACCTGTGGATTTATCTTCCGATATTATTACCTGTGCCTGTACTTTTGTCAAGTTCTTCCTTACGGATTAGCCATTTCGCCTGTAGTGCATCTGAACGAAGGACTGCCAAGAACAGAAAACTTTCTCCTGTTTGATTTATCCGGCGGCATCGTAGCAAGAGTCGTTACCAGGTATTTATCATCATATAGAACGTGCTTAGCGAAATATTAAACAATAATCAAACACTTTTATCGTTGTCGAGATAGTTTAATTTAAAAGTAACGTTGTCGATCTATTCCATAGACTATGGAATAGATCAAAAACATTCCTTTTAAATTAAACTTTCTCGGCAACGATAAAGGTGTTTGATTATTGTTTATGTACTTATTAACCCGCGATTCGTTTGTAAACTCTCTCCGATTGACCTAATTACGACCGGTTCCATGTATACTATATTTACTTCTGTTAATATTAAATCATTGTTACTAGTCAGAAAGGATCTTGAGTGAATTACTTTCCCGTTTCTCTCGACTCATCTCTATTCCGAACTTAACCGGTCACCCGCGACCGCTTCCTTAACGTAATAACCTCCTGTCGCGATTTCCAAGTCCTGAGAGCTTCGGTGGTGTCTCATCCTGAAGAGGGGTCAAGGAGACTCCGACCCTCCAGTCATTGATTACAGATTATGGTTACAGGTGTCTGATTTAACGTGCTGATTCGACGATTACAGCAGTGTAATTAAAACAAAACGATAAAACGAACAGTATATGTAATAAAAGACACTGCTAAAACAATAAAATAATAAATATAATTACTGTTAAAACAATTAAACGATAAAATAATTCACTGTACATGTTTTTTAAATGTACAGTGAATCAGTTCTGTATTTCATATGTACTAACTTTCGATAAACAATACCTATATTCCAAAAAATGATAGTATCTTCGGATTTGCGACGTAAGTTACGTTAATGTGATTAAAATGTTTACCCTCATACAAATTAAATAGATGAACGGCACGGCAGTGTTTCCTACAGAAAGTGTATAATAAACATTGGAAGACACTACTAATTTCAGGTAGAGAACAAATTTTAAGCTAAATAAATTCAAAATATAATTAAAAATGGAAATACTATAGATTACCACCAGGTAATTTCGAGACTTTGAGTATATATCTGAACTGAGGAGACCAAGTCGAGTTCAACGATATTCTACTTTTGGACCGGAGACAAAAAATAAAAACGTTATCCTACTTTCTGCGGCGATCGTGCGATGATCGGTAAAAGCGTCGCTCTCTCCGCTAAGCCGATCGCATGTTTAACAGGCAGTCTGGCAAGTCAGCCATATATACCTTCAACAGGGGTAGATGTCAATCCATGAGCACACCGATCATCTGCAGTTAGAGTTAAGTTTTTTTCGCACACCCTCGCGCTTTTCAATATCGGGGCCGAAGGCTCCTCAGCCGCCGACACGCTCGCTATCGCTCCAGGTCGACTAGTACTACGCGCCGCTTTCGCGGCTTGTCCAACAAACCTAACCTATTCCTCCGGGAGATGACCGTAGTTCGACGTCATAGTTTGCAGAATTTACCGCAACATGACGGTGCTAGCAACTACGTTGCGGTCTGTATGATAGCATTAAAAAAGTATAACTTAAAAACTTTCATGACTTTTTATTTTTTGTCTCTGGTCCGAAAGTAGGGTACCGATGAACTCGACTCGGTCCCCCGAGTTCAAATATATACTCAAAGTCCCGAAATTCCATAGGCGGTAATCTATAGTACAGCCTTAAAAATTGCAACTCTGATTATGATGATGCCACAATATAATAATTACTCGTATTTACTCTTTAATTTAATAAGTTACTGCAATTTTTAATGTGTGAAAATGAACAACAAGTGTTACGTTTGTGTTGCAGATGTGTGTTACTTCTTCTTGTCATCTGTTTTAAAACTGGAGTAGTAGCTCACAAAGTGTGAATGCGCCAAGTTCACAAACAATACTATAATACAGAATCACGTGTAAGAATGACTTTTAATCGGGATAAATAATTTTTATAAATTTTAAGTATTTAAAAATACCGATCTTAGATGAGGTGTAAAATTTTATACCATTAAATCCAAAATCAAAATTGGTGAAAAGCATTTCAACTGCTCTGTGTAAGGTAAATTGATACAGTAAACGTTTTTAATTATAATTTTAAAGAATTTATTACTGAAATTTATTATACTACACTCGGCACATTGACTTTAATCGGTCTATACGAAAAGAAACTATGCCATATGACAAGGATGTGAGACCACAGTGAGAATTCACAGTAATAGAATTTACAAAAAAAAAAATAAATTATTTATGAAAAATGGCGCGTAAAAGCGTTTTAACAATGTAAAAAACAAAAGAGCTAAAAGAGATCAGAAATACATGTCAACGTTCACAGACTGTCTTCCATTCCTTTTATTTAACATAGACCCTTACTCTCAGGCTGATCATGTCTATCTTTTTCCTGCGCGGACTATCATATTGATAATAATCTGAAATACAAGAAACACTGTAATATGAACGTTTGTTTTGCAATTTAGTAATTTTATATTTTCTGAAACAATATATTTTTTTTTTTATCGTTTCTCGATAGTCATTCTTATACCGAATTTCGGGCGAAGAATGACGTCACCGGATTCGAAAATTTTATCTCTATGGTCCAAAGACTTTACTCGAAATTGTCGAATGACATTAGCTAAGACTGTCTTCATCTTCGCCATGGCGAACTTTTGACCTATAGAAAGGTGAATACATAAAAAACACAGGAAAGTCTTTGTCTGGTGTCGCAATTACTCACCTATGCAATTGCGTGGACCGGCAGAAAACGGTAGAAAGGCAAAGGGGTGACGTTTCTGGCAGTTTTCAGGTAAAAATCGATCCGGATCGAACATTTCAGGATTTACGAAGACGGTGGGATTATGATGAATCCCATAAATGTTAATTACAAGGGATGATTTTGCCGGCAAGATATAATTTCCTGAAAGAAATTTAATTGTTTTTAATGAAATTTACGCCGTTGCTGTAAAGCGTATTTAATCTCAAATTGCGGTACATACCCACTTTCAAATCGGATGGATTTTTTCTTACTATGACGAAAGCCGGAGGATAGATCCTGAGTGTCTCCTGAAATGAATCCAATATTTCAAAATGATTGTCAAATATTTTAGATATTAATTAAATTTCCCCTTCTAGGCTTGCATGCCAGAAACGAAAATCCTGATAGTTAAAGGGCAACATAACCTTCTTCAACACACTGGATTGGCTCATGCTTCGGATAATCAAATCATTTGAGTCAATCGGCTGATTGCTGAGTCATTCTTGACGTCGATCTGCACTCAACCTTTTGTATTTTTAAACAGAATTCACAAAATATAAAAATATGTTTGATGTTCTTATATACTTTTTGTTAAGGTACAAGAAGTTCGTATTAATAGAAAAAAAAATAAATTTTATTCATATATAGGTATGTGGAGATAAACTTATACAATATTTTGATACATTTTTGTTTTAGTCCTGTACCGAATATATTGGGGGGTTAAACAAACAAACAAAAAACATTAACTTCTGCTTTGTAGCGCTGGTGTTATAAGTGTAAAAGTCTGTAAAATTAGCCTAAGTGTACAGTACGTGATGAAATCGAAAACATATAGTATATATACTGCATATTGTTACGAATGACTAAGCTGAGGGGGTATATATAGCCTATCGAATGTAAAGGTTTTATTTGTTTACACTTAAAAGTCAGTGTTGAATAGTTGCCATTCTTCACATGCAAAAAGAGTTTAATGGGGAAAAATTTTAAGAAATTGTTGACTTCCAATCAGTAAACAGCCGAAAAAAACTGAAATTATCGGTCATCTGTTGATTGCAGAGAAGTATCCGAATTGCAAATCGACCCGGTGCAACATATAGATTTAACTACATAAGTATTTTTGTCTAGAAATGCATGGAAACACTTGCTACAGAATAAACTCATTCGCTGTCTTCATCAAGTTGAATTATCGTGCCTCATAATAATGATTTTTCTAGTAACACTCTCATTGTCACCTCTTCAATGTTCTATATTATTTATAAATATTATACAATTTGCTTGCACTCCAGTATTTCATGTTCGCTATTAGTGCTAATTTACTTTTATATGTATTAACTTTAATGTTCATTATTATTGTAAATACACTTCCTGATTCTAATCTTATTGAACTGTATCAATTTACTTTGTTTTCTGAATACTTAATAACAACAATCTACAATAATACCTCGAACTTTAAACGTTTTCGAGTTGAAACGCTCGAATTGAAAAGATATCAGATCTATAGATCGAACTAGCTTCTACTTTCGAACTGCGCGAGCAGTGAAAATATGCGCTTGCAGCTGCAACGCCCACTGCTTACTGCCCGAGTTCGTATTTCTCTCGGTATAAAAAGTACATATTATGTAACGTTCGTGTGTTTTCGGTGCTTGTATTATCTTTAGTGTATTTGGTTATACCAGCATATTTATATAACTACTACCTATTAAACCATGGCATGAAAAAAAGTTAGAAAACCTTAATGTCTTAAAGAAAACTTGTAATATCGATCATTTAAGTGAAAAAGAAATTTATCGAGAAGCATGAAACTTATACACGTGTTACAGATCAATAGCAATATTGTCTTACTTATTCTATATATCAGGGGTGGCCAACTTTTGTGTACATAAGATCTACTTTTTATCTTAAAAATGTGTCGCGATCGACTTGTTGTCGTAGGCATAGTCTAAGTGGCGAGGGGAGTGTGAAATACTATGTTTATACACTGTGCTTCAGTACGAAGTGCACTTTCGCGAGCTATGGGTAGATAAGGAAAATTTATGTTCAAAACTATTTTTTATTTTTTAAGTCACTTATTAAGTTTTCAAGATATAAGCTCATAAAGAATATCAATATCCAGACCCAACTTTTGATATTTGCATTCACGAGTTCATTCAGTACAGGCGGCATCTAAAAAAAATCGATTTTTCCACACTTTTAAGATAGATTTTTATTAACTTAAAATATAATTTAATTTTTTTTAATCAATTACAATGTATAAATTGTGGTACTATTTGTTCGTAAACTTGAAAAAGTTTTTATAAAACTGCACAGTACGGCTGATAATTTGATAATAAGATTTTACTTTTGCGATTTGTTTTTGGGCGAGGAAAATTTATCATGGAAGAATGATATAAGATTTTTAGACTTATTTTTTGCTAATCTATTAATAGCTGGCGGGAGTGCTCTTTGTACTGAAACACCCTGTATATCTACCTACGTAAAAAACAACGTAATTATTTAACGGGCCAAAAAAACTCACGTCCAGGGGAATTAAAACAACACGAGTAATTATTAACAATATTTATTAATTTAAATTAGCTACTGATAAAGACAGATTTAGAATTTATTTATTACGTTACATTAATGGGAGGACTGAGTTTTCAAGTCTCTTACCAAGGAAACATAATTAGGTGTATATCCTGACGAAGATAATAATAATGATTCTTCAGTATGGGAATCAGTCAGGACAGAATGTTTAGTTTTCGTTAACTTTAAGTATGAAAATGCCAATTCACACAAGTATGTAGTTCCGAAACAGGAATAAATATATTTGCTACATTTGATGATACTGGGATATTTTTCTCAATTGACGCATTTCCAAAAATCTAAAAATATAGAGGTCTGTTGCCGAAAACGCTCGCTTATCAAGTAAATAGATAGGTAAGAAAAGCCATAATTTAATTTAAAACATAAAGAACAGGTACTTACATTTTAAACAAATGAAAAATTGAAACTCAACGTTGTCACCGTGGATAAATAATATTGATTAATAATAATAATATTGTTAATACTAAAGAAAAAAAGCTACCGCATGACAGTATCAAATATTCAAGCTAAATAGCTGTGTTTTCTACGAGTCCAGTGATAACTGCATGCATATTGTTGCTTTTGCGCGTTACGTTCACAAGTTGCGTTCAGTTACAAGTGTAACACATTAAGTCAAGACATCGCGAGCGATCGACCAAAATTGGCATCGTGATCGACCGGTCGATCGCGATCAACTTGTTGGCCACCCCTGCTATATATTAATTCTGTGTTTGAATTTATGATTTCAAACATTTAATTCTGTTCCTTTTACTTTACAATTTGTGCATTTTCTTTTTATGTTTAGCGAAATATGTATCTAAGTGAACTGACTGACTGACCAACAGTGGACTTACCAGACGAAAAAGGAAGAAAACAATGACATTATGTAAAAAAAAAGAAGAAAAAAAAAAGAAATCTCTTTTCCTGATATGTATGTTGCGATTCGCGCAGTTTCGATACCCCCGTTAGGTACTGTACCCCCTCGTTTTATAGATAGAAGTAGGCCAATTTCCTGATTCGGATTTTATAATTTTGTTTAGAACTTTGTTTCTGTTCACAAACTCGGTATTCGTTCGCATAAGAGGCTCATTCTTGGATATCGGAATGCTCTTACCATCCTCGCGACTTAACTATTCGTTTTTTTAGAGGTGGGGTTTGAATCGGAGGTGTGTCCAACAAAACACACCTGGTGGCAGGGTCCTACCCTAAAATTGATTAAGTTAATTTGTACTGCCCCTGCCCCCACATTACCTTCACAACACATTCGAGATACTTCATTTTTCTAAGGTCTTCCGACATAATAGATTTATTTATATCGTCACCAAAAATTTTCTCCAGCTCCTGGTACACTCTCTCCTGTATATCGTGATGCAATCCGAGCAAATAAAGAGTCCAACTAATTCCCATCGCAGTCGTGTCGTGCCCCTAAAAATAATAGAATTATTACACAATCTCATTCTCTCATTTCTGAATTTAGAAATAAAATTGATCTTACTGCGAACATGAAAGTGTTAACTTCTTCTATGATATCCTTTTCGTCGAGACTTCCATTCGATAAATGATGATTAAGTAGTAAATCAAGAAATGCTCGCCTCTTCTTCACCCCTATAACTTTTTTCTCTTCTTGAAAGTTGTCGATTGTTTGATTGTCTTCCAGCTCTTCGATCAGTTTCTGTTTCTTTTCTCTAATTACCTAAATTGTTTCCATTTTTTAATTACTTTAATGGTTTAACAATAAAAGCAAATAAACTTGCCTTTCTGTCGAATTCCTGAACAGTTTCGATGTCTTTGTGAAATTTTTTTCCTAATGGACTCAAGTTGAAAATGGGACTGAACCAATACCAAGGCTTTGTGAACCATTGAACAAGTGCCGATGTTATTCTGAATTATGAAACACAGTGTGGTATATTATAAATACTTCAAGTAACTAAATTATTTTTCATATTTTTAAAATTTTTTAAAATTTTATCTTTAATCAAAATTTCTTTTTTTTTTAAACTTCGTAAAACACTTTTGTCATTAAACTAAGAAAAAAAATGATTTTAGAAGTTGAACTTAGTTTTGTTACTCATTGTTACAATGCATAGATAAACAGGTTATTTCAGCAATTATTTTTTACTAGTCTAACGTTTTTAGCTATCATTGAAGCCATCGTCGAAATCATACGTTTTTTAAACGGTATTCTTTAAAGTTTAAAAAATTATGTTTTAAACAAGTACATTGTTATAATTTTCATTCGTAAAACGATATGTTAACGACAGTTGTTGGCAGCACCTGTCATCACTGCTGTCCAAAATAACAGCAACTTCTGGTTGCTTCCAGAATGCTGCAAACGTGATTTTCGGGGCTCGATATGCCAGCAAACAAGATGGCAGACACAATAACACTCGTAAAATCTCTACTCAGTGTTAACAATTTCGACTTTAATTTGTTAAATGTACCTGAATAAATTAAGACTACATTTGTTAGTACATGAATAGAATACTTTAATATACTGTACTAGTATTGTTATGTAAAATTTCACATAATTAGTTCTAGTTGTTAAAGTGTAATTGTAAGATTGATTTATTTATTTATAGCTTTTACGAAAATTTATAAAATTTATAACTTTATCCCTTCTTGCCATTTTTTCATTCCACATTTAACCGGACAACATTTGTCTTCTCTTCTGAATGAAAGCAGTTGAGTCACTTCCGGTAACGTATGTGTGAGATTTCGAATACGCCCATTGATTTGAGGGTTATTCAGAGCCATTGAGCAAGAGGCAAAACTTGGAATATTAACTCTACTTGGAAAAAAATGAAGCGGTTTTATTAGTCCAATCCCTGTAAAATTAATGCTAAGATTTACGCTAAGATTTTCTTATAGTGTAGTCAAAAGATTTCACCATTCGGAACTAGCATCATTGCTTGTATGTTTTGACGAATAGAAGGTTTCTAATAAATACTTAATAATGAAAGTGTGACAATAAATAACAACAAATTATTTTCTACTTATTGCAAAACTACCTTATAGTCAGATAGTTTGATACTGTTACACTCATATGCTTAATTGCGTCGTTGAATGTAAACTTGTATTTAAAAGATAATTAGTGTATTTTTATCTTATGGAAGAAGCAGCAAGGATTAGATTGTATGCGTAAATGGAAACTATTTCGTTTCTTTCATAGATTTACAGGACACACAAACTAATTTGTATTCTATGCGAAAGTGTGTAATAGCACGAAACTATCAGTGGTCTGGAAAAGAATTTTATCCATGCTATGAGATTTTTTCACAGTCAGTTAAAATTACAAGGTTTTTTATCACCTTTGATTCATTGTCACCTATTGCAATTATAACTACTCGTAATAAAAAAGCTGAGATTATTGTACAATAATCGATAGACACAGAGATCAACGAAAATAGTCATTACATAGGCATTGAAAAAATAGCTAGAACATCGTTAGTGTTATTTAAAAGCAAGTTATAAATAGTTTTGAACAGATAAGTTTTATTCAGATTCGTCATTAAATATTTTTTTTCAACTTACTCGTGTGTGGCAACGACATAATCATTGCCAGCTCTGTTTTGACTGTTGAATTGAACTCCCATTGCTGAACCTGTGAATAATTATAGTATATTTATGAAATAACATATTAAATTTGTATAATTTTCTTAGTAAAGTTGCGCGTATTAACAGTAAAAATTTCGAAAATAAAGATCAAAAAGTACTGAGAAAAAGAAACCGTTTAAACAAATTAGAAACATTTTCCTTCTTTTCATGATTATGAATATGACACATTCCAATTCATCAGCATATCGCTACGAAATTTCGCATTTGAACTTGCAATCAGAAGTTATCTTTAGCTCTAATTTAGAATCTGTCGGCTCTGTGCCTAATTATTTTTGCTTTTGCTATTGACCGAGTGGTTGACAATACACTGTGTATGATTAAATCAGATGGTGTTATTCGCAAAATAAAAAGAAAAAACAAACATTTCGAAATAAGAAAAAAATTTTAATTTAAAATAACATTTTCAAATTAGCGTAATGAAGAGTCAAGATAAAAAAATACTTTCAACTGCTCCTTCATTTTTCAGTACATTTTCTAACCGTATTTTTTAAACGTAAAAATTGTTAAAAACATTTTTTCTGCTTATAAAAAGGTATTTTTTCTTACAAGTAAACATTGCTAAATTAATTCTTACCTCCAATAATATCTAAAGTGCACAGATTTATTAGATTGTCCATAAGAAATTCTTCGCACTGCTTTTTGTTCTTCAACTTTTCAATTAAGATGTTTGAGTGGTTGTTGAAAATTTCTTGAAAGTCTTCGAGAATTCGAAAGTGAAATGCTGGAGTTAACAATTTCCTTCGATGTCTCCACTTATCGTTCGAACTGTTTTCATTGTAAACGAATAAATTAATACTCTTATCAATGTGAAATATGCAATGATAGTTTTACCTTGTTAGAAGACCTGTCCCTAGCCACGGATGAAAAATGTTATACATCCAATCTTTGTTGATCACAGCGTAACTCTTCAGTACTTCCTGTATTAAAAAGTCAATTGTTAACGTTACAAAACATTTAAACAGTATGTGATAAAGCAATTATACCTGAGCCACGTCGGGGTGAGATAATATAATATAATTATAGCCACCCCAAGAAACATTTCACTAGTTTCTCTTCAGCGAATATCATAGATAGACCACTCAATAGTTGAATTACATCTAGAAAAATTTAATAAACAAGGCATTAACTTTCGTTGATCGTTATTCGAAAACAAATTCGTAAATAATAACTTTATATCGTAACATACAATTTAATACTATAAAATCATACTTACAGGTGCCACAAAGTTTTCGATAATCTTGCGCTTTTACTGGACAGAAAATCAGATTCCAGAGAATAGGCAAAGTGGAATATTTCGGTATTTTATTTTTCCATTTGATTTCGCTGATTTTCTTCCATATATAAAGACCTGAAAAAATACCTCAAATCCTTTAGAAACTTTACATTCATCGACACTTTCTATTTTTAATACGGCCATTTTCACCGTCTTAAGTTTACGATAACAAATTCGCCTTAATTTAACAAATTCATGTTTTTCGGTTGAGACTGAAGCAAAAAATAGAAAGATGGAAAACAGGAGACTAAAAATATCGTTGAATGAAAATATAAAATCATGAACAGGTGTTATTATTAAAGAGCCGATAAGAAGTTTGGAACAGAAAATCGTTTGCCGAGGTGATCGTTATATGCTAAATTGAAACAACATTATAAGAGGAAGTTATTATTTTATGTTTCTTAATTAATTTTTTTCACATAAATGTAGTTTTAAATGAAACATGTACTCCTTTTATTCTTCTTGATGTACATACATAATGCATTATTCAAATTTGACTATAAATAAATGTTGTTTTCGTTTTGCAATTTTGCTCTAGATCTTATTAATAAATTAAAAGATCTGTTTAATGTTTGTAACAGAAACTATAAAAGTCTAAGTAAGCAAAATAATCTGAAATGTTTTATAATCTTGAAACATTACTTGTTAACAATGAATATGTTGCGACTCCTCACTTAGCACTATGCAAATTCAATTAGTCGCTATATTAGAACTAGAAGATACGGATCGGTACATTTATAAAACGGTTTACGGAAGTGGAACAGAAAATGAATACACATTGATGAAGCTGTCGTGATATTTGTGAAGAACAAAGGAAACGTAAAAGCGGATAACATTAAAGAGATTCTTCTAGAAAAATTCATTTGTGACATCTACTTCACATGTATTGTATTATTATTTCTTCTCGAACCTCTTCTTCACTTGCCCCTCTGAAAGTTTGTGATAACTTTATTAAGAATTCCGATAACTGACTACTGGTTTGACGAATTTAATGAGTAAAATATTCATTTGAATGATTTTATTAAAATGTAATATAGCAGATGAGCCCGACGTTGCTCGGCCAAAATAACGATAGCTAAGATTAAGATGATCAGATTATAGCTGATCTTACCTGTTTTTACCAAGTGCAAGAATTAGGTTTACCCTCTTCTGACACTAATTTGAGAATTTTTAAATACATTTAAAATATGTTTAATTTTCCGCTAAAAAAAAAATCACATCGAAAATAGTACAGTAAAATCCGAATTCAGGGTAATACTTAACTTTCTCCTTCTCCCCCAAGGAGGGATTTCGAAAAATTTATTCTTTGTCTATATTCTCATGACATACCCTGTGTACTAAATTTTAATTTTTAACTTTTAACCGAAATTTTACTATTTTTATTACTATCAACTCAGCGCCGGATTAAGTTTCTAGCGGGTTTTAGACAAAATTTAAATTGGGGTTCCATATAAATAAGTTTCTTGTAAACAAATCTTAAATAATATCACTTAAAATTTTTATTAATAATAGAGAATACAAACACTAATACAATAATAATTGTACAACAAAAGAGTTTCTGCTACAATGAGAAATGTACAGTAAGACCCCGCTTAACGCGGGGGAATGCGTTCCTAGACGACAAAGCGCTAAGCGAAACAGTGTTAAACGAGACCATTATAATATAGAGTAAATAGGGATAGGGGAACACGCGACCAAAAAATAAGTAATTTTAAGTTATTGTTATATAAATTTTCGCATAATAATATATGTTAAATAACACACAAACTTGTTTTTTTGCGATGAAGTCCTGTAGTTTCATTGGTCGCTTTCTTTTTCTTTCCTTAAGCAAATGTCGGTTACAAAAGATCGCATGAAGAATGCCTCGTTTTGCTTTGGCACTCCTATCAAAATCTGGATCATTCGCTACAATTTGATCAACGATTTCGGTTATCGTTACCAAACTTTTCCTAAGGAAATATGTAGCAAGTTCTTTGGTTCTTCGTCTTCAGAACCTCTATTTTCCAGTTCCACACGAATTTTTTGTTCTGCCAGTTCTTGAAGACGTTGGTAAGGCTCTTACCAGAAACCTGTAGTAACTCCCGAATATCCTGCTCGTCTACATATGTATCGATTAAGTTGACAATTTTGTCAACCTAACGATACAGCGATAGACTCTTCTCGATGAAAATTCTTGGATACCTGCAGCCATAACTTCTTCCACATTCCCTTCATGCATTTATCAGTTAATTCTTGCCAAGAAAAGTCGGTATTTCCTATGGCATCTATGATGTTATCTTTTTTCCAAAATTGAACAAAACAAACATAGTACAGCGCTAAGACAAATTTCCACCTTTTGCTGATTGATTCGTGTTTCAAAATAATCGTATTATATACGAATCAATGAAATACCGCGTGAATCAGCATAAATTTTGAGTGTTTTTTCGGCGTCAAGCAGACCGCGTTATATCGAATCAGCGATAAGCGAAGTCTTACTGTATATAATTTTAGCCATTGACTAGCCTTTCAAATATTTAAATTTTTCGTTTTTAGATTTTCATTTCAGAAAATTGATCAAGCTGATTTAAGGTTTCTGTTTCTTTAGTAACCATTGTTTCGTTAGTAAGCATTGACCCTTTCTTGTGCTATTAGATTTCTTAAACAATTTTTAACTCGTTTTAAAACAGATAAAGATTCTTCAATGAAGCCGGGCCCTTCCGAATTACGGGCCCTAGACATTTGTCTAATTTGTCTATTGGATAATCCGGTCTTGTATCAACCCATCTCGATTATACTATAATATTAGGTATAAATTTATGATAAATTTCGTTTTCACTGTTTTATTTATCAGATTATCTAATGAAAAAAATGATTAAAATCATTATTGAATTTTATCTAAATGAATTCTTACTGTGTAAAAAAGTATTTTATTTAAATAACCGAAAAAATAAAAAATAAAATAACCTATAAAATAAATAAAATAAGAAATAATTTCATTATAATGAAAAATTAATTACTTGATGACAACGTTTCTTTAATAAAATAATTAATTTTTAAATCTAAAACTAAAAATCTTGTATGCAACATTATATTTAAAATTCAATATTTCGAATTTTAAAAATTTGAAACGAATTCAAATACCTCTTCACTTTTATAATTGAACTTTTTGCCATTTTATAATAGCTAAAAATATAAAATTTTGAAAATGAAATATGATAACAGGTGGTGCCTCCAAATGTTGCCAGAAATGTTAAGCAACTAGTTGCTGGATTTCATCATCTTCACCGCCGAGGACTATGCCATCTCGCAGGCCATCACATATGTTACCGACAAAGGTACCAGTGCTGTTCTTTGCACCGATTCCAAATTCATCATTTCCTCCATAAACAACTACAATGACAAATACTCTACTATCATCAGCAGCATCCATAACAAACAACACATCCACTATAGCCACAACAAGCATATGCACTTTGACTGGACTTCTGCCCACCTTTTTATCGACATCAACGACAAAAGCCCTCGCTAAAAGTAATTCTCTTTACACAGTTAACACCAATTTTATAAACCCCGAAGATCTGCTATCATTACTTCCGATCACTAACACAACATAGTAAACATCTGCAGCCACTACCCAAACCACAATAACTAACATTGGTTTAACGACAGCCCATTGCCACCATTTCCGATCGTTATATTAACGTTTTAATCGACTAGGCCAAGATCAATTCTTTACTTATTAATCACTTCCTCTACATCCGAAAAATCAAAAGTAATAATGAATGCAGTTACTGCCCTGACCAGATCTTCATTTTTATAAATAAACCAATAAGTATTCGTTTTATTTCTAGGAAAACAAAGCTAGTAATACTTCAAAAATATTAATACAAAATATTTTTCATTTAGATATGTCTCGGATGCGCTGCAATCATTAAAAGAGAATTGTGAACTGTGCATTTCAAATTATAATTTTAAGCCGAAAAGGTTTGGAGTTAAATTCATTTTCCTCGTTTTAATATTAGTTAATGTTGCATAAAAAACCAAGCAAAATTTAGTTAATCGAAGATTGTTATTAAGTCCTTTTTGTGTTAAATTAACGATACTTTCAAACAATTACTTACCTCCAGATGCAGACGAAGACGAATGATTTTCCTGTTGTTTTCTTCCGTTTCTCCATTTTTTCCCCAATGAATATATCACTAGAAGAAATATAATAATTAAACTTAACAGAATTTGGAAAGTCGACAGAAACATGGTCAATAATCTTTTTGCTCTGCACTTTCTAGTGTGTACGTAATAATTTTCTGCGTTTATATATATTTCTGTAAAATAATAAGCTTGTAAAAATGCCAATTAAAATCAGAGTTTTTATGACACGTGATCTACAAACACCAATCTTTGACGCTTAAACTCGCCATACAGCAAACCAGAAGAGCAGCCATGACTTCCTTCTCGCTGGTCTATAATTTAACTTTAAATTTGAATAATTTACAAAATATTTCGATTAAAAGATAATCATAGTCTAAGAATATTTTTCTGTGAGTTATATAATTAGATAAATATTTTATTTTAATACAGTTAAGTTTATTGTTATTTAACATGAAAACGATACTTACTACCCATTCATGACACACCAGGCACGGCGATTTCGGGGGGCATGTTGTTCCATCAGCGGTCAAACCCGATACACATTTTCGTTGCTCTGACGGAAAACCAGTACAGGCCACTAATTGTGAGGGCAGTGATGCAAGCTACACCCGACACGGTGTTTCGGCGACACATTTCTTGACCGCAGGTGCACCGCGAAATATCACTAGCGCGAATGGATGGTAATCTGTCGTTGTGACGGTCAAACAAATAACATTGCCCTGTCTCCTGCCAAATTGAGAAGAATAAGAAGATACATTAGGTGTTTTTGTGCATCATTCATATAAAAAATGATATACATGTGCTGAGCAAAAATAAGTTATGGAATATATGTTTCGAGTACTGAATCCAGTTACGCAGAAAGCAAACCAAAAGTAGTACAAATCGTTTTATTCGAGCCACCCATAACATACATTTTAGAAATTCGGCGTCAGAATATTCTCGACTTAATATAATTAACACAGTTTGTAGCTTGTATATAAGACGAGTTTTGCTGGCAAGACACAGATTCGTTAAGGATAATAATGTTTCTAACCGAAATACCAGAAGAACTTGCGGTTACTCTCTCCTGTAACTAAGCTTACGGTGGAAAAATCACCATCGATATTTCTGACGAGTATTTCCTAAACTATAGATTGCGATCCTAAATGGGGTGGCAAAGCGAAATGCTGTGGTCACAAAAATTAAATTTAAACTGTTGAATTTCAAACAAAATTAATCGATTTTTTCATTATCGCTAATTAAAACTTTTATATCTTTTGTACAATTGAGTTATTAAATCATAATACTAGCCATGTCACCTAGTAAATTGTATTCAGATATTTAAAAATACACCCAAGCGCATGGAAATTGCAAGTTCGCATTGTAATTAGAAGTATAATTTATTTAACAAAGGCAAATGCGTAACTTGAAGCTTTCTGGAAATAAATTCACATGTACGCACAGCTCTAATTGACATTTATAATATTAATCATTTGTCACATAAAGTCCAAGACGAATTTCGCTGAGCTGTCCACTGACTCTAACTTAAACTATAATTTCGATCAATATCTTTTACTCAATTCTGGATCAGTGGTAGAGTTGAATTTCTTACAATTTCCGAAATGGCGTTAAATGTTCTTTTTTGATTCAGTGTCAAATAGCTATGTGAAACGACATTTTTACCATTAACTCTTACTAAATCCGAATATTGTTCAACGTTGAAAAATGTTGTAGTTGCCTAAGTTTCAGCAGTGTCAAATATTGCAGCTACGCTTAATTTGTTATGCTGCAAATAAAATAAGCACATCCGTCTCATTAAACCGCAATTTACTTTCATTAATATTTGCATACTTAATTCAAATCCTAGAACTGGTTTTTTATTTATGTATGTATGTATATTATTCGGTTAATGTTACCTTAGGTAGCCAAGATGGTGGCTCACCTCTAATTCCAGCAAGGAAACAGTGGGATGCACGTTCTAACCCAACCTAACTTAACCTATTCTAATAAATTACCATAATTATTAGCAATTAAATTATTAGAATAGGTTAGGTTAGAACGTGCGTCCCACTGTTTCCTTGCTGGAATTAGAGACGAGCTGTCATCTTGGCTACCTAAGGTAACATTAACCTATTATTTTTCTGCTTGCAAATAAATAAAGTAGTTACGGGCAATATTTCTTTGTCTTCAGTTTAAATATAACACGCGGCCCGGAGTCGCGAAGAAATGCTCACAATAAAATGGAATCACGAAAAAAATAAGCTTAGGAAACACTGTTCCAGATGACAGTACAGTGGATCAACTTGAGTAACGAATCCAAGGAACTATCGAGTTACAGGGTTTTAAAAAATAATGTCAAGAATTTTGTTTGTGGTGGCTTTGTTAATTACTTTCCGTTTAATACTTGGTGATTTTATTTTCTTGTCTTTGTTTCTTGTTTACATTTAGATACCTGAATAAGTAGTAATGGCCACAGTGTCTTCTTTGTGAATATAAATAAAAATATAAAATATTTGAGCGAAGCTCTTCATTAATTAATTCAAGTAAAATAAAGTTCAAAATAAAATGTATGAATTAAATACCTTGTTATATCACGATTTCGCTCTAGACTTTTTACTATTGATTGAATTGTGTTTGACAAATGTCGAATTTGCTGTCGAAATTACTATTTTTTAGACATTAAACTCGAAACAATGAAAAGTTACTAAGAAAAGTTATGAAATCGAATTGTTTTTTACAATAAAACTGATGTCACGGTTTTGATTTCAATAACAATTTATTTGTCACATAGAAATCTTATCTCTACGTCTCGAACGTAAACAAAAAAAATTGAGGAAAATTAATGTGCAATTGTCTCGAATTTAATCATTCCATTTGGCTTTGTTCAAATCCGACAATCGATTATTAACACCAAAGCAATACTTACCATTCACTGCAAGGTAATTTTTGTAATTATCTGTATTTCTACAGATTATAGATTAAGATCTTTAAATAAATATACAGTAGAGCATCGTTTATCTGAATCAATTGGGGAATGGGTTGTTCGGATAACCGATTGTGTACGAAAACATAATTATATTAACCTATCCGATGTTGAAATTTTTTTCCGTTGCGTGTCGCTTCGTCATGAATTTTCGTCGATTTTAAGTCTAACAAAAATTTTTATAATAATAATCGAGGCTATTGTATCATTAAAAATTATTTCTTTATTTTTACAAACAAAATAAATATATTTAAAAATACAAAAACAAAAAAATGATACTTTAGAAGTTAATCTAGTATCAAAAACGTTCGATTCAGTACGACACAGTCCGACTGGAAAGCGTTCGGTCAACCGACGTTTCGGACAAACGATGCTCTACTGTATATATAAATTTCTAATACTGAACTCTATCACATATTTTCAGTTTTGTAGTTTCGGGAGAATTTTGCATTAAATGCACGTTAAATATTTTAAATGGTTCTGAATTCACAGACATAACAGAAAAAAATTATTCAGAAATTAAACGAGGGTGAGTCAAAAATTATCCGTACTCATGCTCTAGAATTTATTTTAATCAATTTTCAAAAAAGTAAAATAGACTATTTCTCGACACCATCGCACGGCTGTTTAATTTATTTTCTTCATCTGTCAACAAACTTCCATACTCTCATTAATAATGTTTTCGGCTGAGCTGCGAGCCAAGAATAAACTATTTTTTTTTCATTTCGTCGTCAGACGTGAATCTTCCTCGTGGTGGTGCTTCGGTGATGGGAACAAACACACGATAGTCCGATTTTGCGTAAACAGGACTATATAGAAGTTACTTTAACATCTGAAAGATAATTTTTCGAGAAATATCGACAGCGGATGCACGTTATCATGAAACAACACAACGTTGTTTTAGGTGTTGTTACATATTATTTCTTTAAATTGAATTTTTGTATAAAATATATAATTTATTAGATCTGTATTTGTACAGAAACTTTCCTACCTGCATGAGTCTTGCCCAAAAACATTTTAGAGTCTTACTGTGATTAATATAAAAGTTATTTGTCGTATTTAAAGAATTTGATAAATAAAATCAAATTGTACAAAAGTTGAACAACTCTAATAAAGTTGAAATAATTTTTTAAACTTAATATGTTCAACCTAACTGATTATGTTTCGATTATTTTCTAAACTTATTTTATTTGAATTTGATTCGTATTTAATTGAGGTAAAAAAATTATAGAAATTACTGTCTTGTTAGTGAATAAAATAAGGAAATTCACGAATCTAACTTTCGTTTTTTTTTAAAGTAAAGCTGAAATCAAGGTATTAGAAATTTAGGAGGAATTTGCTTGGCGATTAAAAATTTATCAGAACGATCAAGGAAAACTAAGAAAACGGAAAATAAGTAACTTTCGTGTATTCGTGTTTTTGACTTGGTGGGTTGCCAGCAATTTATATATTGCGTGCTGCTATTTTAACTTCTACTTCATTTAATACGAACAATTATCAATAGAAAAGGAAATTTCCACTCGGTAATAATTACTTTTTTAACTTAATTTAGAAAATAAATCTAACTTAATATTACTAAAATAAAGTGAATAAATTTCGAAATTAATTATTATAGTTTTCAATGCGTGCGATTATAAACAAATATTAATTGCACTTTTCTCTACTTACAGAAGTTATTACTATATTTTTATACAGGGTGTTTCAGTTAAATTCGGATTGAAATATCTCGAGAAATACGTATCGTACGAAAAAAATGCTCAGTATTTTGGAGGGGGTTCAACACCGCAGAATTTCGCTTATTTCTACGGACGTAGAGTGGAAGACAAATTTGTAAATTCGAAAAGGAAATCCAATTTTTCATAACAGATTTTAAGTCTAAATCTGAAATTATGTAGAATTTTTCTGAAACATTCTTTCGAACCGTTGTATATATTGCTGCCATCAGTCAAAATTAGTTAAGTTTTTTCCCGTGTATTATTGCATAATGATTTTGGACTAGAGGGAAAAAACTTCGATGGCTAAATATAGTTTTTAATCAACGTATATGGCGCTGCAATAGGTCACTTTGAGGGTGAGATGCATGGAAACACTTTTCTTCGACGTAAAATCATTATGTTGGAAAAAATATGTTTCCCAATAAAAAGAAACGAAGCTCACGCATCTGCGTTATCTATTTGCCTTTCACCCTACCTTAGGAAAATGGGCTAAATTCTGCGGTTTTTAACTGCTCCTTCCAAAATACTGATGGATGCTACAAACATTTTTCGTAAAATACGTATTTTTCGATATATTTCAGTCTCAAGTTAAATGAAATACCCTGCATAAACGATATAGTAATAAGTTCTATAAATAGGGACAATTGCAATTAACACTTGTTTATAATCATATGCATTAAAATGTTTTCATATCATTTCAAATGACACATTTAAAAAAAAGAAAAAATATTATTTTTATTTGCTTCGCTCCATATTTTAACTGAATTAATTCGTTTTACATGTTTTCTAATAAATTTACCGCAAATGTAAAACAACAGCAATAAAGTTCGAAATGTAATCAGTTTATTTTAGTAATATTAAATTCATTTTCTGAATATTAAGTTAGAAAAATAATTATTACTGAGTGGAAGTTTCCTTTTCTATTGATAATTGTTCGTATTAAATGTAGTAGAAGTCAAAATACAAGCAGGAAATGAATAATTTGCTGGCAACTTCACGAAATCAAAAGAAAATAAGAAACTCGAACGATTAATTTCCTCAGTTTTGTTCTTCTTCCTTGAAACTTTTGATAAATTTTTAATCGTCAAATAAATCCCTACTAAATTCAAAACTTTGATTTTAGCTGCCCTTTAAAAAAAAAGAAAAAAAATGAAAGTTAGCTTCGTATCTTTCCTCATTTTACTCACAAACAATACAGTAATTTATATAAATATTCTGTCCCGATCATATACAAAGCAAATTGGGTTGAATGTGTTTTAATTTAAAAATTATTTCAATTTTATTCGAGTTGTATAACTTTTGTACAATTATATTCATTTTATTTACTATTTTTTTTTTAATATGGGAAATCACTTTTGTAATAATTCTACTAAGACTGTATGAAAATTTTTGGGCAAGACTCATGCAGGAATAGGATTTTCTGTACCAATCGAAAACTACTCGGATTTAATAATTTATATCTTTTATACAAAAATTCAATTTAAAGAAATAATATATAACAAGATTGTTTTGTTTAATGATAATGTGATCCGCACACGTTCGATATCAATGTGGATACTTCGATGTTAAAGTAACTTCTTTATAGTCCTGTTCAGGCCCTATCTGACTATCAAGTGTTTGTTCCCATCACTGAAGCTTTACCAGCAAGGAAATTCATGTGACAACGAGATGAGTTTATTCTTCACCCGATACCATTATTAACGAGAGAGTAGGAATGTTTGTTGAAAGATGAACAAAGTGTATTGAACAGCTGGGCGATTGTGTCGAGAAATAGTCTATTTGATATTACGGAAAATTGATTGAAGTAAATTTTAGAGCATTAGCGAGTATAATTTTTGACTTACCGTCGTTTAATTTCTGAATGAAATTTTTACGGTTATGTCTGTGAATTCTGAACCACTTAAAATGTTTAACGTGTTCATCGTAGATTGCATTACTTATCAATACAGCGTACTCAGAACACCTTGTAAATTTCCAGCCGTGTTTATTAGATACTAACGTTTTCGGTCGTATTTAACGACCTTCTTCAGCAAAAAATAACAGCAAAAAATCGAACACTTAAAACATTTGCAGTAACGAACAAGCGTTTGGAACGTTTTTAAAAGATATTCTATTAATAAACACAGCTACAAATTTACAAAGTGTTCTGAGTATGTTGTATTGTTTAACATGCAATTAATGCAAAATTTTCCCGAAACTACAAAACTGAAAATGCATGACAGAGTTCAGTATTCGAAATTTATATATAAATTTATTTAAAAATTTTAACCAGTAATTTACAAAAACACATAATTACAGAAATTTCCTTTACAGAGAATGCTAATAATCGATTTGGAGTTAATGGTTGATTGTTCGATTTGAACAATGCAGAATTAAATCTCAACTAAATGGATTAAATCCGAGACAATTGCACATTAATTTCTTGTCATTTTCTTTTTTTCTTTTCTTTTATTTTAAGATCTTATTGATAAGTTTTGTATTTGACAAATTGTTATTGAAATCATAAACGTGACATCAGCTTTACTTAAAAAATCAGTTTATGTTCGTAACTTTCCTCGTAATTGTTTTGATATTTATGTCTGACAGAAAATAATTTTAACATCACATTTGACATTTCACGAATACATGACAATTAAAGGTAAAATACTAGAGCGAAATCGTAATATAATAAGTTATTTACTTTAAAGCAAATTTTATTTTAAACTTTATTTAATAAAGTAATTAAGTGCATCGCTCAGATATTTTTTTTTCTTATTTTTATTTATATAGTAAATTGCGGTTTAATGAGACGGATGTGCTTGTTTTATTTGCAGCATAACAATTTAAGCGTAGCTGCAATATTTGACACTGCTGAAACTTAGGCAACTACAACATTTTTCAACGTTGAACGATATTCGGATTTAGTAAGAGTTAATGGTAAAAATGTCGTTTCACATAGCTATTTAACACTGAATCAAAAAAGAACATTTAACGCCATTTCGGAAATTGTAGGAAATTCAACTCTACCATTGATCCAGAATTGAGTAAAAGATTTTGATCGAAATTATAGTTTAAGATAAAGTCAGTTGACAGCTCAGCGAAATTCGTCTTGGACTTTATGTGACAAATGATTAATATTATAAATGTCAATTAGAGCTGTGCGTACATGTGAATTTATTTCCAGAAAGCTTCAAGTTACGCATTTGCCTTTGTTAAATAAATTATACTTCTAATTACAATGCGAACTTGCAATTTCCATGCGCTTGGGTGTATTTTTAAATATCTGAATACAATTTACTAGGTGACATGGCTAGTATTATGATTTAATAACTCAATTGTACAATAGATATAAAAGTTTTAATTAGCGATAATGAAAAAATCGATTAATTTTGTTTGAAATTCAACAGTTTAAATTTAATTTTTGTGACCACAGCATTTCGCTTTGCCACCCCATTTAGGATCGCAATCTATAGTTTAGGAAATACTCGTCAGAAATATCGATGGTGATTTTTCCACCGTAAGCTTAGTTACAGGAGAGAGTAACCGCAATTTCTTAGGATATTTCGGATAGAAACGTTACGATATTTTCTTATTATATTTCCAAGCTATTATCCTTATTACCGACTACGAATCTTTGGCTCGCCAGCAAAACTCGTTTTATATATAATGTACAAATTCTGTCAGTTATGTATGTTAATAATTTTTTGACAACGAAACTCTAAAATATAGGTTACGGATGGCTCGAATGTAACGATTTTTTTCCACTTGTAGGTGGTTAAATGCGTAGTTGGGTGCAGTACCTTACACATGTACTCCATATCGTATTAATGGTTTAGCAGGTATAATATCATTTCTTTAAATGAGTGATGCTCAAAAATACCTAATGTATCTTGTTATTCCAGTGAACTTGGCAAGAGACAGGGCAATGTTATTTGTCTGTCTTCTTCGAACGAAGATTATCATTTATTAGCGCTGGTGAGAGCCTGCAGTGTTAGGTGCGGTAAGGCATTCTCTGCCAGAACACAGTGTATGCTCTGCTTTGCACTATTGGCCCGACAATTCGTGTTACGTACCAGTCATCCGTGAAAGCACCGCTAATGTATACAGGGTCTGTCCGAGAAACAAACAGGATATTCTCCAAACCACGATGCTCGGTACGGAGTGGGTGTGTTGTAAGTGTCGTTTTCTTCTCAAATAACAATATACCTACCGTATTTAAAATATTTCCCAATAACGTAACTGCTATAAAAATATACTTAGATTACGATGACCTTTTAATGAAAATATTCTGTAAATACTTCAAATTCTAGGTTATATTATACACCCGCCAAAAAATCTTGACAGCACTTCTGGGTTTTTTTGTGTGGCGAGTTTACACGTAAAAAATTTGCAAGTGTAGATCACGTGTCGTAAAAACACCTTATTTTAATTGGCATTTTTACAAGCTTATTATTTTATATATATATATACGCAGAAAATTATGACGTACACACTAGAAAGTGCAGAGCAAAAAGATTATTGACCATGTTTCTGTCGACTTTCCAAATTCTGTTAAGTTTAATTATTATATTTCTTCTAGTGATATATTCATTGGGGAAAAATGGAGAAACGGAAGAAAACAACAGGAAAATTATTCGTCTTCGTTTGTATCTGGAAATAAGTAATTGTTTGAAAGTATCGTTAATTTAACACAAAAAGGACTTCATAACAATCTTCGATTAACTAAATTTTGATTGGTTTTTTATGCAACATTAACTAATATTAAAACGAAGAAAATGAATTTAACTCCAAACCCTTTCGGCTTAAAATTATAATTTGAAATGCACAGTTGACAATTCTCTTTTAATGATTGCAACGCATCCGAGACATATCTAAATGAAAAATATTTTTGTATTATTATTTTTTGAGTATTATTCGCTATATTTTCCTATGCATAAAACGTATTCTTATTGGTTATTTATAACGATTATACCGTTTTAATAATTCACAATATTAAATGTTTTTATCTGAGATATTAGTTTTATTTCGAATTGAATGAATTAGAAAGTTGTCAAAGCGAAAATAATAGCAATCCGATAGAAATGATTACAGGCGCTCACAAAAGGACCAAGTTCCGTTTCCACGACTTATTTATTAACTCTTTAGAGTAAATCTCATTTGTACTTCTTGATTGGTTCTTCCAGTTTCATCATTTTTATTTCAAACTTTTGCTTATCTTATAAATTACTTCGTTACTTATGACTAACAAACAGGTTCATTACACGGTTCATTACACACCTAGCGTATTTAATTAACTTATCCAAAATGCATTTCGGCCTTAATGTTCCTTTTCAATTGCTGACTTCAAAAAATTCACTCTATGGAGACAAACGTCGCGGTAATTGTGAAAAAAGTTTTCTTATCGAATTTGAAAATAAATTAATAAGCAAATAACGGCGCCTATTCACTTGGCAGTATTCGGAATGTACATTTGTATAAAGGATCCGATTGTGATTGGTACGTTCCATGCTAATTCTTTCACAGATATATATGCACAAATAAATATTGTAGTTATTTCATACCCTCTTGCAAATAGCTGAGCAAAAAAAATATGAATCATGTTCCTGTCAACTTCTTTCCAGTTTAATAAGTATTTCTCTTAAAACGAATTCACATTAAAATTATTTTAAAATTGTTATTCACTGTGTTTTTCTACGAATAACACGGACTGTTATCGGCTGTTTTGTAAAATTTTACTTTTGTGTAAACACAAAAATGTTTAAATATTTTGATTTCCTGATGTATGGATTATATTTGAAATTGAAGAAATTGGACAGTAATTGCACAAAAACCATACAAATAGCATCAATCATAAATATTATTAACAATTGATTGCTCTGTTTTTAAAATCTCAATGTCTTATGTACTAAATTATTCCAAATTCTTTCAAATTTAATTATTATTTTTCTTGTATTGATATAGTCTCTTGTAAAAAATGGAAAAATAGAAGGAAGCAGCAGGAAAATGATTGGTCTTCGATCACACAAGGAGACAATTCTGTGTTTCTGCAGGTAAGTCAATGTTTAAAGGTTGTATTTTTTTACTAGCAGATAAGCCCGGCGTTGCTCGGACAAACAGTAACGATATCAGTTGTTAGATCAGTTGTTCCCAAAGTGTTTTGATTTTTGTTGCCTTTGCTACATCCAGATTTCCCCATGGTTCAAATTCTGACAAGTAGAATTTGCGAAATAGAAAAATAGCCAATATTTTCTAAATTAAAGAGTTAGGACGTTGAGTAAAGAATAAATAAAAAACGTATTTAAAACGGAAAAATGTAATTGAACAAATTCAATTGATTATAATTAGTGAGATGGATGGGCCTGTTGATCAGTGCACATTTACTCAAATAACTGCTAGTTTCACAAAACATTCTTCATTTACAAAATTTTCGGCATACCTGTGGTCTTTCTCTTCAAGAAAAATACAAATTTTTTGTCGCAGATCAAACGTAAGAGACAAAACTTTACCTCGAAAGAGTCATCGCTCTCTCTTGCTAATGTTTCAAACATTCTCGAAGTGCTGTAGTACAGTACGTGTGCTCGAATTCCATATCCTCGTATAGATTTTTGAAAAATCTTGCTTTCAACGGCCAAGTTTTATAAAGTTTACTACATTTATTACATATTCTAAGGCCTAGTTCAATGTAGGACTCAAATATTTTTGTGAGTTCACCGGGAGGTGGACGGAGTCGTACCTCCTTTTTTTTCGGCTAAGAGGTCGGTGAGACCTGCCCAAGGTCAAGATGGCGGTTTGGGGTTGTTACGAGAGTGGAGGAAGAGGATGGGTCTGACAATAGAGCGACAGCGATATTCGAATAATTGACATCGATTGAATAGACATAAACAATTTATTAACAGACTAGAATTTACATCTACAATCATCTACATCCCTTCTCCTATTTCTAGGGTACCCGAAGAGAGAGTTCACAAGGATTGGGGAATCATACCTCGTCTTTCGAGTGGATGGGTCCTCGTATGAAATTCGGAAGAGTATTCTCGGCTCGGTCTTTGTCTCCGGCGTCGGCTTTCTTCGGGATGAACACTGGGTAACGGGACTTGATAGGAATAGACGGACACTGTGTAGCCGGCCTCGTTCCCTCTCTGTTCCCCCTTTTATCTTCTTGGTCACGTTACTCTTCTTTACCAACTACCACATTTTGGATGTAGTTCCTTGTGATTCATTCCTGACTTCGTGGGAAACATACAATAAAACATTTTTATTGCTAGATTTTTGTTCTGGCGGGTTCGAATTTTCACATTTTCATGCGAGTGCTTCCCTGTGAATAATGCAATGGGTCCGCAGTTCATCAGGGTCTTTGCTCCGGTAAAGTACTTGCGATCTTCCATAACACCCGGACATAGAACGAACACCATCAGTACAGATACAATAGCATCCGGTCCACTTTAAATTATTTTCGGATATAAAAATGTCCGAAAATAATTTGGATCACGAACAAGTCGTGAGTCTTAGCACCAGCATTGATAGTTTTACAGAAGAGAAGGTCTTTTACAATGTTAATGCTATCTATAAATTGTATTACAGTACATAACAAATCAAGTGAGCATTATTATTATTATGGTCATCATCCAGCTGCAACCCAAGTTCCATGCCTTTTATTTTTTCAGTTAAGTAAACATTGGAGGACTTTTCGCTATGTCCTGTATTCTACGACTCATGGTGTTATTAGACAAAGGCACTTTTGAAAGCTGCTTTCCAGTCGACTCACCGATCGTAATGTTCACCATATCTACGCAGCGGTAGAGCGAGTTTTGCAGCAATGGTATGAGGCTTTTTAAATTTAGCGATTCTATATGTCAATTTTTTTACTGAGTTAATGCTTTGCAGCATGTCTGCTAGATGTTTTCTCACATTCAATTGAAAGTAGAAGTAAATTATGAAAACTTCACAATATTTCCTGGCGCTCCTGTGAGGAAGCCACGGCGCACGCTTTTGAAACCTCTGGCTTAGATGAAGATAATTAGATTATAGCCGATCTTACCTGTTTTCACTGGGTGCAAGAATTAGGTTCACTCTCTTCCGAGACTGATTAGAAAATTTTTAGATGGGTCTAAAAATATGTTCGATTTCTAAAATAATACAGTAGAAGCTGAGTTTTTCAGGATTCAGGCCCCGCGGGGGAAATTTTGAAAAATTTCTTCTTAGTGTACATTCTTATAAGGTACCCTAACTGTGTACCAAATTTCAACAATCCACTCCCAACTATTTGGGCTCTGCAGTTAGTATTATGATTTTTATTATCATCCCTTCTTGATTATATTATAACAGGGGTGGGAAATTAAGAGTTCAGTGAGGCCGAAATGTAGGTTTTGCAAAATGCATGAAAGCCGCAGTTCTGTACTGTCATGGATGATAGTATGATAAGGCGCGCGATTTTATTATATAATATAAATATAATATAAGACAAATATTGAATTTTTTAATAAACATATTTTCACAAAACTACAAAAATAAAATTGTAAAAATAATCATAAAAACAGAAATTAACACTTTCAGCAAGAGCCGCATGTAACTCGAAAAGAGCCGCATTTGCCCATGCCTGTATTATAAGATTAAAATCAAATTAATGAAAAATTCGTTTTTACTATTATATTTACCGAATATCTAATAGAAAAATGATTAAAATCATTATTGAATTTTAACTAAATAAATGTTTAGTATTTAAAAAGATTTTTTATTTGACCAACCTAAAAAATTAAATAATGGAGAAAATTTTAAAAAATGAAAAAATTTTTCATAATAATGGAAAATTAACATACTTGATAATAACCTGTACATACATAATATTCAAATATAAAATTTGAATATTATGTATGTACAGTACTGTACATCACGAAGAATAAAACTAGCATATGTTTTATATGAAACTACATTTATTTCAAAGAAATAATCAAAAAACGTGTAATAACAACTTCCTCGTATAATCCTGTTTTCTTTGCCATACAGCTATAATCACAGCAAACGATTTTCTGTTCCAAAATGTTCTTATCAGATCTACCATGATAACACTAGTCCATGATTTTATATTTTTTATTCAACGAAATTCTTTGTTTCTCCATTTCCTCCCTTCTGTTTTCCCTTCCAGTATCTACAGAATATGAATCGGATATATTATAGCGAATTTATTATCGAAAACATATGCTGGTGAAAATGGTCCTATTCAAAATAGAAAGTGTTTATGAATTTAAAGTAGGTAAAGAATTTCAGATATTTTTCAGCTCTCTAACTAATACAGTCGAGTCCGCATAAGTCGACACCCGGATAACACAACACTCGTCGGTTACGTAGTCACGTATTTGTGATCCCGGCCGACTTACATAGGCATTAATGTTATTTACCCTTCTATGATCACGTCGGAAAGTCATACTTTGAATTTACTAAATTGTCAGTTAGACTCGATAACGACAAATTTAAACAGTAATAGCTATCTAAATATTTAAAACAATCTAAAGTATATGTAGTGTATTTTAACATATTGATGGGAATAATTCTAAGAAAAGCTATATACTTTTTAGAAATATCTTTTAAAATCAGATGTGAATCGTAACCACAAAAATTATGAAGAACAACGGAAATAAAGGGTTTTAAATTTAAATTATATCTTTGACGCGCTATCTGTCGATTCAACCCCCATCTAAATGATTATGTAATAATCTAACACCTTTATCGTTGCCGAGAAAGTTTAATTTAAAACAAACGTTTTCGACCTATTTCATAGGCCATCATCAGGTTAAATAAACCAACAAATGGAACATAACGTATTTAACCTGATGATGGCTTATGGAATAGGTCGAAAACGTTTGTTTTAAATTAAACTTTCTCGGCAACGATAAAGGTGTTAAATTATTATTTAATATTTTGCTGAGCACGTTCTATATAATAAATGATTATGGTTAATTACGCTTACATCATTAGGGGAAAACTTTCTACTACAAATATTACATTTGCCTCGATGAATAGAATTTGGAATTGTCCAACGATCTAATGAAATATTCAGTTTTACTACTTTAATAAGATGTTCTGATTGTTGTTTTAATGTTTTTAGAAAATAATCTATTACATATTTTCCACGGTAAAATTTAGAATAAATAATTGTTTCGTTTTTATCTAATACGATCATCGCATAACAAATAGGTTTATAAATTTGCATAACAGTACTAAAACTAGTATCCGTTAATTGCATCACATTAGAAACTATTTCTGTTAAACATTCGAAGTCACAAAGTATTGTGAAACCCGGAAATATCCCTCAAAAAAGGATTTGTACGAATTTGTTAAGGACAACAGTAAAGAAAACAAATTGTGTAAGTATCAAGTCGTAAACACTGGACTTTGACGTCAACGCTCATAAAGAGCAACGGAAGAAACAGAATTTTAGGTAAAGAAAATTTAGAAAGGTAAATATTAAAATTTCAAGGCGCAGTTTAGAAAGCAAAACGAAACTAGAAAAAAAAATATCGAAATGAGCTTAGGTGTCATAGTCAACGATTAAATGTGAGCAGAGACTAGAAGATGGTGTCGGGTAAACCATCTCTTGCCGACCTTTCCCGGAACCTATACAAAGTGCCATTTCACCTGGAGGCAGGTGGGAGACTAATTAGAAAACGCTGAAGAAAACTCTGCCCGATTAGCAACAGTGTGATCTCTCGAAAAACTTATAAAGTCCCTGACTTCAAGGATAGAGAGAGCTTCCTTGCTAAAATACTTCTGCTATGATCGTCGTTCTCTTCAAATTTTTTTGTGCTTCAACTCACTGATATTTTGTGTTTCTTCTCTTTGCGAACTCCATCTCGTCATCACCCCAGGGCTCCATCATTGCAAAACAAAAACTCCTAGAGACCTCCAACCAGAAGGATGACATCTAGAACATTGTCAATCACTTATGTATGCACTTTTTGACAAAAATAAACGGTTTCTTTGTGAGACGCTACTCTTTTCTGTCTCCTCAAAACTGCTACCCGCATACGTATAGCCTTTAGCCATCCCGACGGTTGAGAATAAACCCCCCCCATCTCGGCAAGCTTACAGTATGCTAAATAGGTGTTTAAGAATTTTATGAAAATCACTAAATTTAAAAATAGAATTTTTCGACTTTAGGAACTAACAGTCTCTGAAATTTGAAATTTGTACATATTTCTCTATGTAAATTTAAATTCAATTCGCGTTGAAAACCGTTTAAGCGATTTTTACAATAGTAGTAAAGAGAATTGTTTTTTCGTGTAAGAGCCTGTTGAAATTTCAAATTAAAAGTAATAATTTCGATATAAAAATAAATTTACATTATTATCAAATTCAAATTTACTTATACTGTATAATAAGGAAAAACAATATCTTTATTACCATATACATTAATACAAACAGCATTTGATTTCTGAAAAACGAATTGTCAGACCACAAATTTTAGTGGGAAAATTTTGTAAATAAAAGTAAACTTTCATTTTTCATTCGGAAATTGTTTTAATCATCCCTGGTTGAAAAAAAAACTCCTCGGAGAGAATTGAAGCAGCGGTCTCCATTAACAATCAACAGTTAGGTGGGAAAATTGACACTTAGCTGTCAAGAAGTGCCAGTCATCATCAACAATAGACTGCTTTCCCACACTAATGCTATAAAAGCTTGTGCCACCAGAAACTTAGTACGCTTGCACTAGAAAGTTGTTTCTATATTTGTGTCTACCATTCTCCACGTCCAAGACCAGAATCCCGCCGGAGAAGACCTTCAGCGACTCTTCTATATCGTCGGCGACCGCCCTACTTCGAGTTATATCGTTCAATCTCACACCAAGATCTATTTTATTAGAACTTTGTGAACTCTCTTTTCCCTAGAATGGCGTTAGGCGTAGTTCATAGCCGCCTGTTTGTAAAATTTGTAAAGCCGTACATTTTGTCATATTTAACCGCATATAATCGCATAGAACTTACTAGTTTTAGAATAGTCTTGTAACTGCCTTTGTATATTATTTTAGTCAATCAGTAAATGTTTTATTTGTTAACCTGTTTCCTGTCACTCTAAGGACACCTGTCAACTTACTGCCGCACTCCCCACTCACTTTTTGCCCTCCTAGCAATTCAACTACTCCGAGATCAAGCTTCACCATTCCGTGCAGATCAAGTGGTCAGGAAGGGATTAGCCCCTGACCCCCTGCTCATCTCACACAAATATTTGATATAATGAAACAGGAAAAAATTTTAATTCAAACAATTAGTAAATTGTAAATATTTTTTATAATTAGATACATTATTTTTATTATTTGCTAATAGAAAAATAGATGCAAGAATGCAATAAACGAAAAACATTTATCGTCTTTACATTTAATATTTAAAAGACATTTTTTGTTTACTAATTTTCTGGGTAAAATTATAGACCTACGGCCTCCGTTATATCCATCATATCCCAATCTAAGAACATCTATAAAATCTAATTTATAAATTATCCATCTGCTACCTAATATAAAAGCGATTGATATATCTCCTAGAATTTTTTTATGGCATTCTCAATATTTCTCCAAGCTAGAGATGAAAATAAAATTCATTTAACATAACTTGTAAAAAAAAATGTTTAAACTCATATTTATCTTCTCTATCTATACATTTATACATTATTACTTTAAGACTAATAACAAATCAAACTCTACAATCCTTTTCAAAATCTGTAATTATATTAAAAAATTCAAATTTTATATGTCAGGGGGAAGAATGGTCAGATCAACATACTCGAGATTAGATTTACAAACATATTGTAAAAAGTTTTGAAATGCTGATTCTACTACCAAAACATTTAACAATTTTTATTACCTGATCTAGGTTAGGATGAATCAATGATTTTAAATGATTTTAAATAATTTCAGTTTTGTCATCTAGAAAACAGAGAAAGATGTTTTTCTACACTTTTGTTTTTTTTTAACTATAAATTGAACCAATTAGAATAAATTGAATAAAGTAAAATAAAATACAAATATATTAACACTATATACCTATTTGTGTATTCTGAAATATACAATATACCTAATTACACGAACAAAGTGCGCGTTACGTTTTATATTTTACTGCGTTATTATTGATCAAACATTTTTATGCCTATGATAATTCTGTGGCATCTTTGCGGTTAAAACATTTGCCAGTAAGACCGGGTCTATATATTTTAAACGTTTCTACAGTCACTGCTAAAAACAGTAAGCGCACAGGTATAACAATTTTAGTCTAATTTCATTCAAGAACCAAACTTTCTGTTTGTGCTACACACTGGATGGTGCCATAGTATAGTGCCCTTATATGTTAATGTATGCATATAGTACAGACTTGTCATTAAAGCCTTCCTACGTCTCTTTTATGTCACTTATACAGCGACGAACGCTATTACCCTAGTTTCTTGCTGCTATGTACTACCACCATCACAAATGAAGGAAAAGGTCTCTACCTATAATTGTGTTCTATACGCATTCTTTTTTAATGTCTTTCGTCTAGGGGTTTAAACAGTGTGTGCATTGTACACACTCGTCATTAAATCCTTTTTACGCTTCTTTTATGTTTTTATACAGCGACGAACGGTTTTATCCTAGATGCTGGCTGCTCTGTACTACCACCATCACAAGTAAAGGAAAAGGTCTCCAGCTATAATTGCGTTTTATACGCATTCTTTTTCAATGTCTCTTGTCTAGGGGTTTAAACAGTGTGTGTATAGTACACACTCGTCATTAAAGTCTTTTTACGCTTCTTTTATGTTTTTATACAGCGACGAACGGTTTTATCCTAGATGCTGGCTGCTCTATACTACCACCATCACAAATGTAGGAATGTGTCTCCAGCTATAATTGCGTTTTATACGCATTCTTTTTAATGTCTCTGGTCTAGGGGTTTAGACAGTGTGCATATAGTAAACACTCGTCATTAAATTTTTTATACGCCTCTTTTATGTCACTTATACAGCGACGAACGTTTTTACACTAGATGCTTGCTGCTCTGTACTACTAATATTAAAAAGACGTGACAATTGTAAAGTACCGAAATAGTATTACGTTATGTATTAGTGATTATGTTCTAATGATTTTATAGAGTTCGTAAAATTTATTATGAGTAATGTAGGAAACTTAGGTTAATATATTACGAAAATTTTTGCTTTGAAGGCATGCCATCGTTCTGCTGCTTTTTTTTCATTAACGTGACTTTAAGCTGTAGTGAACGATAGTTGCTATCAGGAAACGTGTAAATACTTTCTTTTACTGAGTAGAGCGTAATGTTGACAACAAAAATAAGATACATATTTTATAATTGCATCTTTTTGAAAATTCACATCTTGTTAAAATATGAATGTTATTTTCGTGCCCGTTATAATTGATCTGTGTTTTGAAGACTATTTGTTATAGAAAATGCTGGATTAGTGTCCAGCTTTCCTATAACAAAGCAGAAATAAGCAAGGTTAGTTCAAAACTAACAAATTTTACACAATTCGATTACTATAATATTTTGTACTTATTCATACCGTTTGATTTGAGAACAGTTTTTATTTTTTTACATTGTTAATTCTACTGTCATTTTTTATATTTTGATCTAATTCGTATCACAATTAGACAGTATGTTATCTATTTGTCTAGAAACGGCTACCAGTGGTCAGTGTTGTTATCCATTCAGCCACTGATAGAGCCGAGTTAATGATAACTTATTTATTTTTGCATACTTCATAATTTTGAATAACCTAAAGTTAGAAATAACTTGGTTGAATAAGTTAAAATCTACCTCCCATAGTTTATTGTAATGTATTAATAAGTTTAAGTGCAGGCTGCACATAATATACAAAAAAAAAAAAAAAAACAAAAACTTTCAAATGAAAACTTATTTGCCATAAACATTTTCAGTCTTTCTGTTTCGTAATCAGATGTCATTAGTTTAACAGATAATTACAACTTCCAGTTCTGACAGAATACTACAAAGTTCTTAAACTCTGATATTTTATTATTAAAAATATAAGTCAGAACCAAAATTTTACACATCAATATTTTCTTTCATTAAATAATCATGTTACATTTTATTTCTGTAAAAGTGTACATATTGATATATCTAATAAATTTCTGTAATTTCATTTTATTTCATTTGTTGTAATTTCAGCAAATGATTATCTATTAAATCTTTTTATGAAGATGTAGAGTTTTTCGTTGAATTTGTTAATATTTACGACAAAGTTGCGAGATCTCGCTAGAGAGCGTCAAAATTCTCAATGTAGAATTTTGTTACAAAAATATCACACAAGTCAACAATTTTAACTTTTATTTAAAGAATATTTATTTCTTCTTAAACAACTTTATTTTATCTACAATACACAACTTGATAATATTTGAATAAATGCAATATGATGAGAACTTTATTAAATATAGTAAATGTTCTACAATATAACGAAGTTTATTTAAAATACTTCAACATTTATAATTTGGTTTTATATCATAAATATCTGTCGCTCTGAAAAATGTCCAAACAGCAGAACTTATTTGCTGCTTTAAACATTAGAAAAGACTTTAATCTCACAGTTACTGTTCTGAATTGTAAAAAACCATCATCACCCAGATGTGAATCCAATTGAATATCCACATAAACACTATCGAAATTTTATTAAATTACTTAATACATCAATTAATGTTACACGAACAATTTACATTTAAATAGAAGTTACCTATACATATCATATACATACTGCGAATATGTTGCACAAAAAATCTAGTGTACTATTTTGGGTTAGCCTCTCCTATACAGTATAAGAAAGAATGGAATAACGGTGACTCACTGCTATTAAGCTAATTCGCTTGAGCGTTTCCTGGCGATAAAGTTAGTTGTTCCGAAATATTTTAGAGAAACTTGTTAATAAAGTAAACTCCAGTAAAGCAGCTTATTATTTTATTATATTTACTAAACTATATAACCTATCAGAATAAATCCATCTGCTCTAATGCTAAAGAGGAAAAAGTTCTGTTTGTGGGTTTAAATTCCTGTGGGTTTTAAGTACTGAAAGAATGGGACTATAATGCTGTTGATATAATACTACTCTAACTGGCGTATGCTCTGCAAATGCATCATTCGCCAACTGCAGAAAGTCGCCTCTAAAAGTTTCAGATAGTTCTTCTGGATTATTTACTGTTTTTAAAAACATACCTTTACTAGACCTCATCTCTAAATATATGTAAATTGGTCGATCTAATGCTATTGCGCAACTATAAATAGATATAGAATTAGCCCAAATATCTGTGTGCGAAATCGATGGATAATGCTCTTTTGCCATATTAAAAAGTCTATTGCTAACAGTTATTCCGCGGACCATATGATCCAAACTTACCTGCATTTAATTATTTTCAATCAGTGAATGCATGCTGCTTTTATATTTAATGAAATAATATAGGGTGCATAATCTTATTAATTCAACAAAAGTATTATCGCTGAATTTTTATTCTTCCGTGTCAGATAGAGAAACTGACACGGATGAATAAAAACAATCACCGTCACCTAAAACGGAAACAGGATGAAATTCACTTAAAAATAAAAAGTGCAGTATCATATAACTAAGATAATCTATTTTATATTTTACCTTATCAAAAGCACTAATCCGTGTTTACTTTTCTATCGTATTTTTTTGGCTGTCGAAAGAAAACCAAAAAAATACGATACAAACGTACACACGAAGGATATAAAACATGTATATAATACAATTATATAAAACTTTACTGTATATAATTCAAGGTTTATATAAAAAACTTAATTATTTATTATTCTTTCTGCCTTCCAGGTAATAATGACCTCGATAAATTACGCGATTAATATAAACAAATATAAAAATGTAGAACAAAAATGCTGTTCAACGAGTGTAGTAATAAATTCACAACAAAAAAACGTATTTGATAAAGCAATGATAAACTTCTTTCCTGTATAAAAACATTTTAAATTATTTATTTTATACGAAAACTTTAGCTTTACCATTTACATCTATACTAAATTACTTAGAATTAATAACTGAAAGTCCTTCCTCTTCTTATCTATTCGTTGTATAATATAAAATTATATGACAGTAATTTTTTTAACAATATTGTTCAACCTATATTGATGATTTTCGGCCCCCTTTCTGAATCTAGGTGATCAGATTAATGTCACGCAACTCATTTAATAACGCTTAGAATATATTTTAAAGCTAAATATTAATATTACTCATAAAACAATGCTTATTACTATTGAAATACTATATTTTATAAATATTTTTTTTCACACGAATTACGTAAAATATATCAAGTTTAATCTACAAAATCCAACTAATTGTCGAACTGATTGTAATTCATCGAACTAATAAATTATGTAGGCTTAATATTTTAAGCTTTTGAGTTTATTGCCTACCTCGTGTGCCATTTATTTTTATTATATATCTAAAATATTGTTTTGAATACACATGAATATGAAATTATTCAAATTGAGAATAAACTATTAAATGTAAATTATCATTGAACAAATTTTGATCTTTATTAAACAAGTAAAAAATATGATATAATTATGTTACCACTTCCTGTAATGAAATGGCTCAATACTTCAGTCGAATATTGGCACATACTCTCATGCGATTTCTGTCTTTTAATCATTAATTTAATCGATGAATTATTCACAAATCGCCATGCAGTTGTTGAAAACTGCATGGCGATTTTCAATGTTTCTTCAAATAGTTCAGAAAATTTACTTTCTCGAAGTTTACTGTAAGCCTTAAATGGATTACAAACTCAATCAAATTTCATAGAAACATTACTCGTATAATACGTTTCAAGTTTCTGCTTTAAACTTGAAAGTGATCACAAACCATTTCTAAAAACTCATAATCAAAAAAATGTCAAAAAAGTGCAAAATGAATGTCTTTTACATACAAAAAAATACATCACATCGGTTACTCTTAAAACCTCTATATCGTAGGGATTAAAAATACAGTAGTTAATTTAAGTATGACCGCAGAATACACCTCCCATCATCGCGGACAACAAGTAGAGAAACACTATGACACACAGAAATAATTATTCTGTATGTGGTAATGAAACGTTGTTTAAAATTTTTTTATTTCTTAAAATATCATTAATTTAATAAAAAAATACGAAATAAGTAATTTTATGACAGAATTCTACAATCAAACGCTTGTGTCATCCATTTTATTTATTTTTTATTCAGTTTTATAATTAAAGATTTTTTTATGTAACCACTGTCAGAGTTCAAATTATTGTATTAATATTATTATATAAATATTATAAAATTATTCAATTAATATAAAGGTAAATAAGTAGGTAGGATATACTATAATAGAATTATTTTAATTTCAGAAAAATGCCACCGAAACGAAAGTATGACGACGATTATATTAAATTGGGTGTTACTTCAATAGAATTAAATGGGGAGACCAGATCTCAATGCCGAATATGTGCAACTGTTCTTGTCAATGATGCTTCGAAGCCGGCAAAGTTGGAACGTCATTTAAAATTTGTGCATTCGAATTATTGTGACCGTCCACGAGAATTCTTCGAGGGCAAACTAATAAATCTAAAAAAAAAAATGTAACTTGGACCCAGTGGAACAAGTTATGCAATATCTGAAAAAACATTGGCTGCGTCATTTGAAATTCCAAAATTGATTGCCAAATCCAAAAAAGCACACACTATCGGCGAATCTCTAATAAAGCCTTGTATACTTGTAACTGCCGAAGAGCTTTTAGGGGAAGAAGCTCAAAAAAAAATTTGTGAAATTCCATTATCAAATGACACGGCGAAGTCGCGTATACAAAAAATGTCAATTGACGTCGAAGAACAAATTATTGACAAGATAAAATGTAGTCCACGTTTGGCGCTACAATGTGATAAATCTACTGACATTTTACAATGTTGTCAATTATTTGTATTTGTCCGACTTTTGAACGACAATATAACATTTAAAGAAGAGTTACTATTTTTTCAAAAACTGGAAACGACGTCGCGTGGTGCAGATGTTATGGACGTAATAAGTCTATATTTAGAGAAAGATGGGCTCATGTGGCAAAAGCTTGCTGGGTTTGGTACGGGCGGTGCTCCTGCTACGCTCGGATCCAACTCTGGTCTTTCAGCTTTGATTAAAAAGAAAGAATCCATCTGCAAAAACGACGCACTGCATTATTCATCGTCGAGCATCGGCTGCTAAATCGCTCCCAGAATGCTTCGCTATTACGATGAAAACAGCTATAAAAGTAGTCAACTTTATTAAAAAAAGTGTACTTAATACTCGTCTCTTCAGAAAGTGATATGAACTCTGATACGAACTCTGAAGTGACATGAACTCTGAACACGAAACGCTGCTTTTTTACACCGAAGCGCGATGGCTTTCCGAAAGAAAATATGCTGTCGAGAGAACTGAGAGAAGAAGTAAAATTATTCTTATCTAATAAGGAAAACAAAGAGTTGCTGTCTGTGTTCTGTCAGTTCAAATTTCAAATATATTTTGGTTATTTAGTACATTTTTTTTCGCAATTTAATAAATTGAACCTTTAACTCTAAAGCCTGGTACTCACATGCGGAATCGGACGACGAAAACCGTTGACGGAAGCGGTCGCCGTTCCGTCTTCGTTTCGTATCGCGTGTACTCACATGCGGAAAATACCCTACAATTGAAACGCGCCATCTGCCAGCCGTGAATATAAACAAGCTACTACAGTAGGAAGGCCACGTGCCAGTAGTGGAAAATGGCTCCTACCGGGATTGCTTTGTTATATCAATTAAACTTTTTAAGTTTGGCTTTGATCTTATCGCAAATAAAAAACCTTCAAAAACGAATAATTTGGTTAGGTAAAATATTCTAAATCGTCGAAAGTTAGCTTTCGTCACCGAATTTCGATTACGCCATTCCCAATACTTTACGCAGTAAGTTACGTCTATTTGACATTAATATTTAAATTGGATAGTAATATAGCGTATAAATGAAATATATTAGCGTATTAGTGTACAAATAAAGCTTTCTAGCTTGCTGACCGTCATAGTTCGAATGCTATCGTCCCACGTGATCTTTATGACGACATTGCTAAACGGTCTTCCTATTGGTCTAATTTTTGCCGTTCCGCTTTCCGCGACGGCAAAAGTTGTAAGTTTTCAACTTCGTATTCCGTCCGTTTCGACGGCATAAGTGACGTCATATTGCCGTTCTGTCGACAGTTTCCGTCGTCCGTTGCCGCATGTGAGTACCAGGCTTAAAGGTCGGGAAATATGAAACTGGAATGCACTAGCATTTGAAGATAAAATCAGTGCGTTTATCGCTAAAATCGACCTATGCATCAGCAAAGTCGTAAGGAAGAATTTTTCTGCGTTTGATACATTGAACCAAATTATTGACGAACAGTGTGCTGAGATTAATGGACAAATACAAAAGAACATTACGTTCCATTTGCAAAACTTGAAAAATAAATTCAATTCCTATTTACCTGACTGCAAGGACAAAGGTATTCAGAAACTGATCCGCAATCCTCTCATAGTCAATATTTTTGAGCTGCCGGATAAAATACAAGAAGAGTTAATTGAGATGCAACACGATAGTAACTGCGAGGATACATTCCAGCTTTCGGAGCCAAAAAGCTATTGCTTTCCCTAAAATTCGAGAAATTGCTTTACGGTGCGTAACTTTATTTTTAACCATATATTTTTGCGAGCGAAGATTCTCAGTGCTTTTGATAATTAAAAATAAACATCGAAATCGGTTGTATGCCAGTGCCGACACGCGTATGGATTTGGGTAGCACCGAACCACGAATTCAGCAGTTGGTAAACAGTATGCAGTCACAAAAATCGCACTAAAATAATAAAATTAAGGTAACATTTTCGCAAATGATATAAAACTCTTGGTTCCGAATAATTTTATACCTGTTTAATTTATAGAACAACCTTATAAAAACTTATATTACTGCCAAACAGTTTGTGGTCCATGACGAGACAAAAATTATGATAAACGGTCCCTAATGAAATCCCTCATCACTGCCTTAGGCAGATCGTTTAAGTGTTGCGTTACCATAACTTAACTAAACGAATGTAAAGAAAATATTTTTTTATTTTTCAATATAAAGTTCTAACACGTTTATAAGGTACTAATATTATTTTGCTGCTTAGAGAATTTTTACTCTGTAATTTATATGTTTTCATGTTATATGCTCAATATGGAACCTTTTATCAAATATTTTATAAGTATTTTAGAATCACTCATTTTAGAAGGAAAGTATTTTTCTAAAATTCTTAAAAAAAACCTCTAACCAAGGTTGTCAATGTCAATAGGAATGTCTTACTTGAATAGAAATCTATCGATACCATCAAGGAAACATAAGAAAGCGAAAGTAATTATTATGCAATTAACTCCTTATCAGTTTCTTATATCTCTGTGATTTCTTGCCATTTCCACGAATTTATTCATGCCTTTTACAATTAAATGTCTACTTTACTGTAGACAAACAACAATAACATATTAATGGAAATTTCCTCCGAGTTATAATTATTATTCTTAATTTTTTAATTTATGTATTTACATATTTTGTTACTTTATATCATACTTAAAAATGCGTTATAAATCGTCCTATTATGCAGGAATTTTTATACAGGTTTACATTTATTAATTATCATTTTAATCATTTCGTATAAATTTCCTATTTTAAATATTTGTCTCGCGCATAGACACGATGTTAATTTAAAATAATTTCTTATTTTATTAACAAATTCTCATTCGTAAATATTTTTATAAATATTTATTTTTTTTTCGAAAACAATTAAAATACAAATTACATCATAAACAGAATTAATACAAACGACAACACGCATTTATCGCAAAACGAATTCATATCGTTCATTCACTTCTCTTTGATCGGAGTCGGCGAGTGAGATTTTAAATGAGATTTTCATTGTTTTCTGTCTGCAGAAAATAATAAAGTTTCGGATGTATTTAGCTATGATAGAGGTATTAATAATATGAGCTATTTACTGTCAATCACGTGGCCGGTAGTTCTGGCATATAATGACACAATAAAGTTACTGTTTCACTTTGAATGTTTAATGATGTTCATCCACTCGGCCACCGGTTGACACTAAAACCGTTAATTGAATCAAAATATACTCGAAGTAGTTAAAATTTTCGAATAAATCTTCGAAAAGCGAGAAAAATAATAGCAGTATTTTCCGGTTAGCGTAGTGTGATATTTAACTTCTACGATTGGCAGACAACAGATCGACGTCATAAAACTCCGTTTCTTATTGGCATTTGCCTATTTTTTAATAGTAATATACAAGTAGATAGTGAATTATTACGTACCACTTTGGATAGTGCCGAGCAAAACGTATATTAATCATGGTTCTGTCAACTTTTCAATTTCTTTTAAGTTTGGTTATTATTTGTCTTGTGTTGATTTATACACTAGTGAAGAAATGGAGAAACAGAAAACAACGAGCGAATGATTCCGGTTTAATATCGCATGGAAAGACTTCATCTGTGTCTGGAAGTAAGTAAATGTTTAAAAGTTTTCATTATTATTTTTTAAAAGTATTATTACTTTAAGACGAATATCTTAAAAAAGACGATTTTATAAGAGAATTCGTAAACCATATTTTAATTGAATAACAATCCGCAATATTATAAAGACGAAAACGAATTTTTCTTATAGATATATTTCTCTTACAATCAAAATTTCCTTTTACTTTCCCGGCTCTATTATATATAACAGAAGGAAACTATGTGGGGTCAATAGATTTTTACATTTTTCGACTCTAGGCAGATTGAAACATCGATAAATGCAAAAACATTTCGGTTTGTTTTTCGTATGTACGGATTTTAGTGTGTGTGGCATTTTGTTCATTATATTTCAAGCATAATAACTCCAGTGTTTTTATCGAATATTTCTGAAATTTTGAACGACGGTTTGTGTGTTTGGTGAATTTATGTTGTTAAATTTTGGTGGTTACAGGTTGAGTGTATAAAAGGTCGTGTATCGTAATGAACTTAATGGTCGAGTTTAATGAAAGTTTTCTTCGTTGTTAGCATTTACAGTTTCTTTTTTAATGAAACCTATTTCTACTCTGATAGAAAGCGTTTTGCTATTTAATAATAAAGATATATTATTTTTTTAAAAAAACGTTTAATATCATAACAGAAGGTGCTAAACGCAGTTTTTAATGTTGCTGGGAAAGTTAAGCAACTGGATGCTTGAGTTTTAACGATCGGTTTGAATTTCTAATGCTTAATTTACGATTTTCTTTTAGTAATTGCAATGAGTCTGAAACTTAACTATGCAAACGTATTTTTTATCTTGTTTTTTAGAGGATTAATAATATTAGTCTTGTTTTCTTAGGAGTAAAACTGATTGTTATTGGTTATTATATAGAGTTTTGACACGTGTTTTCATACTTGAAAATACGAAAACTTTTTTTTGATATATTAAGTTTTCTGTTGATTTCATGAAATGAAACAGGATTTTAGAATTTTTTAAACTACAAGCCGTATTTTATTTCTCAATCTGTTCAATTTTTTTTATTTGTTTAATCGTTTAGATACATAGTTTAATTTCTCTATGTAATATTTTCGCAATTACTTATTTTTGCGATATTGTATTTAGACATTTTTATTTTCATGTAAAATCCGAAATTGGTGAAAATATTTTGTTTAATTTTTGTTGTTCGGGAGAAAAACTTCAGGAGATAAAACGGAAAAAATGGTTAAAGACAATTAAAACTGTTTTCCAGGAACTTATTTCCGTGTTGAAGGTAACACATTGAATGTGTCACCCGGAACCAACGAGTGAAAAATTGACTATTGGCCTTAATCTAGTAAAATTTATGGGAAAAATCCAAGAGGAATACCTCCTAATAAAAAAGAGAAGTCGATGAGTCAAAGCAGAGGCGGGGTAAGGGGTGGGCGACACGAGCCATCGCCTACGGCCTCGCGGTCCGACAGGCCTCGCGCCTCGAACGTTTATGCATTACTTAAAAGCCGTGAACGCAACGAAAAATTTTATTCGTCATAAAACGATAAAAACATTGACATACCAAATTTGTTTTTATTTAATCTAGCAACATTTGCTGGCGTTGCGTTGCTATCGCGGGAAATCCCCGCCAGCCAGAGCTGGGATTTTCTATTCTGTTTGTTTACGTTACTTTCACGCTGGATTCGAAATATGCTCGTCTGATGCTTGTCAATTTATTAAGAATAGCAGTTGTGAACTTCCAAAAGACTTTAAAAAGGAAAGGGTAACCAAAAAACAGAGGATGTTCGATTATGAAGGCAGCGATTAACCTATACAGTCTCCCAAAAGCCGTATGAAACAGATTTTTTTATACCGTGATTGATTCTATAATAAGCAATATGGATTCGCGATTTATGTCTTTAAATCAACGTTTTGAAAATTTTGGTTCTCTCTATGATTTGAGCATGTTAAAAAATATTCTAAAAGGGCAAATATTAAACTGTCAAGATGTACACTCAGTCCCGTGAGTGGGTGAGAGCGGTGACTTCCAACCTTTCGAATTATATGAAGAATTACAAACAATGATCGCAACTTTACCCAACTTCATTAAACATGTGAAACAGCTTCTTCAACACATAACAGAAAATAACTTGAAAGAAATTTACCGAAATATTTACATCGTCGTTTCAATTTTTTTTAACAATGCCGGTAATTACTGCCTATGGTGAAAGACACTTTACAAAATTACAACTAAAAAAAAATTATTTAAGAAATACAATGGGTCAAAAAAGTACTTATACTTTCATCTTTGGCAGTTTTATTTATTGAAGGATATATAACATTTAAGCTGAATTACGATACGATTATTGAAAATTTAGTAAGGCTAAAAGCAGGAAATTTCTGTTTCTTTAATTCATTTCATTTTTAAATTTTTCTTTAATGTTAGTCAAAGAATATAGTTTGCATTTTTATGAATAAAAATTTGACAGTTTCAACTGCTTTTTATTTTATAAAATCCGTCGTCTTGCGCCACCAGAAGGAATTGTACCTTGCCCACATCAAATTTAGTAGAAGGAAGTTCATTTCCGCCACTGAGTGAAAGGAAGTCATCCATTTTTTTTTCTCGAAAAGTTAATCATGTATACATTAAGTAAGCTATAACACCTTGACGTAGTATCCTTCGCGCAACATTAATTATGTAATTTAAGGACGTTTTAAAAGTAAAAAGATACTACATATGCCGAGTGAGAAGTCGCTGAAATTTTGCCCATCCGTTATGATGTAAAACGGGTTGGATAGTCGTTGCTGCGCTTCGATCAAAAACATAGTGCCCCTAGTTTAGTGAAATGTCTGCAATACAAACAAACAAAATTTAGCAATAACATCCAATAAATATTTCAAAATATACTTTTTGCATATTCTAACATGGAGAACGAAACTTATTTGTACGAATGCTATAATATATATATATTGCTTGTATGAATAAATAGAAATAACAAAATGAAAACAAAATACTTTTATGACATACGATACATAGTTATTGACCTGCAATTTGAAATAATTGTAGGCCTATAAATTCTCAGTGTCGGCAGTCAGTCTGCCGAATCTTCGATTAACTACATTTTCTTGGTTTTTTATGCAACGTTAACTAATATTAAAACGAGGAAAATGAATTTAACTCCAAACCTTTTCGGCTTAAAATTATAATTTGAAATGCACAGTTGACAATTCTTTTTTAATGATTGCAACGCATCCGAGACATATCTAAATGAAAAATATTTTGTATTATTATTTTTGAAGTATTACTAGCTTTGTTTTCCTAGAAATAAAACGAATTCTTATTGGTTTATTTATAAAAATAAAAGATCTGGTCAGGGCAGTAACTGCATTCATTATTACTTTTGATACTTCGGCCTGTTATACTTGTTCCTTTGAGAAATGAAAGTATTGTGGTGATTGGTGATTTCTGTAATTTTTTGACCTTCCTGTCTAGGTTATCAATTATATTTTGATTCACCCTTTCGCATTCCGTATTTCTTATATAATATTCCAGTGCGTTGATATAATGTTGCTTATCCATTAATACTAAATGTTTGCTTCTGTCCGCTCGTGTCAATATTAACTTGTTGTCGGCCAACCACCGTTTCGTGCGCTTAATTTGTTTCACCTCTGTTTGCCTTGGTTTTTGGTTTATGCTTTTAAGGGTTGTTTTCCAACGAAAATAGTCTTTGTTCACTTCTTCCATGCCTCTGATTTTTCTTTCAATTTCTGCCTTGGGTGCCAAATACAGAATGCGAAAGGGTGAATCAAAATATAATTGATAACCTAGACAGGAAGGTCAAAAAATTACAGAAATCACCAATCACCACAATACTTCCATTTCTCAAAGGAACAAGTATAACAGGCCCAAGTATGCCGAGACTGTTCGGATTCGCTAAAACGCATAAAGATAAAAAGCAGATTCGACCAGTGGTTGAAAAGCACAAAGGACCAACTCACAAACTAGAAAAGAACCTGCATCTATATCTGTCAGAGCACATAGAAAATAACCAATATGTCACAAAGAACCCGATGAACGTGGTTAACGAGCTCCAAAACATATATTTAGTGGAAGAAGAAATTGCTTCACTTATGGATTTCGAAAATCAATATCCATCAATTAAACTGAACGCATGTTTTAAAGCTTTGATAAACACCCTCAGCACGTTGGACCCAAGGATAACAGCCTATCCTGAAGACAAGAAACTACTGGCTGACCTAATATGTTACCATTCAGTTTTCGTTTTTGATGGCAAGATTTATAAGCAAAAGAAAGGTGTGCCCATGGGCAACCCAATGTCTGGGCTATTTTTTAAATTGGTGATACGTAAGTTGGAGCAAACTACTATTACAACACTTAAGGATGATATCGTTTTATACAAACGATATGTGGACGACATACTGATTGTATGGGAGAAAGACGAAAAAATACAACATTTATTGAATGCGATGAATTTGAATAACCATGGCCTAATGCTAAAACTGGAACAGCTCAGCACAACAGAGGTACATTTTTTGGGTATCAGTGTTACATTTAAAGAAGGTTCCTTATGCACGAAAGTGTATATCAAACCCACGCATGACTCACTGTACATTCCCTCCACATCAAACGATCCGCTCACTTACGAACTATCGGCATTTAGGGCCATTATTATTAGAGCATTTGCCTATTGCTCCAACGTTTATGACAGATACAAGAGTTAAATAGAATTAGAACCATTGCAACAACCCTAGGATTTAAAAGTCAATAGTCGAAAACCTAATAAAATCTTACATAACACCTAATAAAAAGAAACTGAAAGGGGATTCAAACGAAGAATTAACTAAATTCACGTACATAGAAGGATTGTCCACGATAATGAAGGAAATAGCCAAATGTAAGAATGCAAAGCTGATCTATAAGCGGGCACCCACCATCTACAGTGCCCTCAGGAACGACAAAGATAGCACAAAAGCGGATGAATGCTCTGGGGTCTATAAAATACCATACAAAATGATCAATTGGACCTGAATAAAGAATACATTGGAGTCACTAACAGAGGCTTAAACAAAAGACTAAAAAAACATATGTATGACATAAGTAAAAAACAGTGCAGTACTACCTTATCAAGAATGGCACAAACGGCGGAATCAGTAATTAATTGGAATGAAGCCAAAGTTATCAAACAAGTACGCTCACTATCGTTAGCATTAAGCATGAAAAAATTTGAAATATAGAGATCAGGGACAACAGGTAGATGTTTGAACTATAAAGACGCAACGAATTTGCCAACTGCGTAAAAATTCATTATTGACAAACACCCCGTTTAATCAAACATACAGCATATCCCCATCCCATATAATATATAGATATATATTATGTCAGCTTACGTCCCTTAACTTATTATTTAGCGGATCAATACGTTTACTTAATTAATTTTATTAATGTTTTTATTATTGTTTATATTTTATATTTTACATAAAATGTTCCAACGGTTTTTAAAAATTTGAAATATCTTCGCATATACATTCGATCCTGCACGAGATAATATTCTAAAAGAAAAATTGCTTGAAGATGACCCGTGGAAAAGGTGGAAAACGTTTGCAATATTAAATTAATAATTTCTCAGAGGTATAAGGTGTCTGAGTAGTAATGTTTGTATTCTCTATTATTAATAAAAATTTTAAGAGACATTTTTCAAGATTTGTTTACAAGCAACTTATTTATATGGGGCCCCAATTTAAATTTTGTCTAGGGCACGCTAGAGACTTAATCCGGCGCTGGGTTGATAGTAATAATAATAGTAATATTACGGTTAAAAGTTGAAAATTGAAATTTAGTACACAAGGTATGTCATGAGAATATACACAAAGAAGGGATTTTTCGAAATCCCTCCTCGAAGGACAGGGAGAAAGTTAAGGATTACCCTAAATTCGAATTTTACTGTACTATTTTCGATGTGATTTTTTTTGCAGGAAATCGAACATATTTTTAGATCTATTTAAAAATTCTCAAATTAGTGTCAGAAGAGGGTAAACCTAATTCTTGCACTCGGTAAAAACAGGTAAGATCGGCTATAATCTGATCATCTTAATCTTAGCTATCGTTATTTTGGCCGAGCAACGTCGGGCTCATCTGCTATATTACATTTTAATAAAGTCATTCAAATGAATATTTTACTCATTAAATTCTTTAAACCAATAGTCATTTATCGAAGTTCTTAATAAAGTTATCAGGAACTTTCAGAGGGAGCGAGTAAAGAGGACGTTCGAGAAGAAATAATAATACCAGTACAATACTTGTGGAGTAGATGTCACAGGTGAATTTTTCTAGAAGAATCTCTTTAATGCCATCTGCTTTTACTTTTTTTTTGTTCTTCACAAATATCACGACAGCTCCATCAAAGTGTATTCATTTTCTGTTCCACTTTCGTAAACCGTTTTATGAATGTACCGATCCGTATCTTCCAGTTCTAATATAGCGACTAATTGAATTTGCCTAGCGCTAAGTGAGGAGTCGCAGCATACTCATTGTTAACAAGTAATGTTTCAAGATTATAAAACATTTCAGATTGTTCCGCTCACTTAGACTTGTATAATTTCTGTTACAAACATTAAACAGATCTTTTAATTTATTAATGAGTTCTAGAGCAAAATTGCAAAACGAAAATAACATTTATTTATAGTCGAATTTGAATAATGCATTATGTATGTACATCAAGAAGAATAAAAGTAGTACATGTTTCATTTAAAACTACATTTATGTGAAAAAAAGTAATTAAGAAACATAAAATAATAACTTCCTCTTATAATGTTGTTTCAATTTAGCATATAACGATCACCTCGGCAAACGATTTTCTGTTCCAAACTTCTTATCGGCTCTTCAATAATAACACCTGTTCATGATTTTATATTTTCATTCAACGATATTTTTAGTCTCCTGTTTTTCATCTTTCTATTTTTTGCTTCAATCTCAACCGAAAAACATAAATTTGTTAAATTAAGGCAAATTTGTTATCGTAAACTTAAGACGGTGAAAATGGCCGTATTAAAAATAGAAAGTGTCGATGAACGTAAAGTTTCTAAAGGATTTGAGGTATTTTTTCAGGTCTTTATATATGGAAGAAAATCAGCGAAATCAAATGGAAAAATAAAATACCGAAAATTTCCACTTTGCCTATTCTCTGGAATCTGATTTTCTGTCCAGTAAAAGCGCAAGATTATCGAAAACTTTGTGGCACCTGTAAGTATGATTTTATAGTATTAAATCGTATGTTACGATATAAAGTTATTATTTACGAATTTGTTTTCGAATAACGATCAACGAAAGTTAATGCCTTGTTTATTAAATTTTTCTAGTTGTAATTCAACTATTGAGTGGTCTATCTATGATATTCGCTGAAGAGAAACTAGTGAAATTTTCTTGGGGTGGCTATAATTATATTATATTATCTCACCCCGACGTGGCTCAGGTATAATTGCTTTATCACATACTGTTTAAATGTTTTGTAACGTTAACAATTGACTTTTTAATACAGGAAGTACTGAAGAGTTACGCTGTGATCAACAAAGATTGGATGTATAACATTTTTCATCCGTGGCTAGGGACAGGTCTTCTAACAAGGTAAAACTATCATTGCATATTTCACATTGATAAGAGTATTAATTTATTCGTTTACAATGGAAACAGTTCGAACGATAAGTGGAGACATCGAAGGAAATTGTTAACTCCAGCATTTCACTTTCGAATTCTCGAAGACTTTCAAGAAATTTTCAACAACCACTCAAACATCTTAATTGAAAAGTTGAAGAACAAAAAGCAGTGCGAAGAATTTCTTATGGACAATCTAATAAATCTGTGCACTTTAGATATTATTGGAGGTAAGAATTAATTTAGCAATGTTTACTTGCAGGAAAAATTGCCTTTTTATAAGCAGAAAAAATGTTTTTAACAATTTTTACGTTTAAAAAATACGGTTAGAAAATGTACTGAAAAATGAAGGAGCAGTTGAAAGTATTTTTTTATACTTGACTCTTTATTACGTCAATTTGGAAATGTTATTTTAAATTAAATTTTTTTCTTCATTTCGAAATGTTTAATTTTCCTTCATATCTTGCGAATAACACCATCTGATTTAATCATACACAGCGTATTGTCAACCACTCTGTCAATAGCAGAAGCAAAAATAATTAGGCACAGAGCCGACAGATTCTAAATTAGAGCTAAAGAAAACTTCTGATTGCAAGTTCGAATGCGAAATTTCGTAGCCATATGCTGATGCATTGGAATGTGTCATATTCATAATCATGAAAAGAAGGAAAATGTTTCTATTAAATTTTTCAGTAACTGTATTTATGTTTAAAAGGTGGTCGTCTCTTTAATCCGAAAAATTCGGTAGACTGCCTTACAGCTAAACAGGCTTAAAAACTTTTTTATTGGTTTTTTATCAAATGCATTTCGGACCAGTTTTATGAGTCCTGGTCCCTCATCAGTGCTACAGGAAACAAAGGTTTTTTATTAACATGAGTGACGCGAGTACAAAAAATTATAAGATTTACAAAATTCCTTAAAAAACATTCTTAAAAACACATTTTTTATACCTTTTTAGTTCTTCGTATACTCCTTATTAACAATACAGTGCTCACTGGGTTCTGTTTTCATATTCGTTTTTTTAATTCCTATTTCCCCGTGTACTTACAGTAGTGCTACAATTAATTATAAAGTTTTCTTATATAAAAAAATTTTTGGAGCAAATAGTTTACAAAGTTCTGTGTGACTTATACAGAGTTTTCTATAAAAAATACGTACTTACTATTTTTTCCCGGATGTATTCTAAATATTTTCCAATACATTTTGGTTCTATAAATATACCCCTTAAAACTATTCGAAAAGCGTTATGCTTTTTACAATTCTAGAACGTTTTTCGCAGTAGAGTGCCAACACATAAAACAATTAGCTAGTTGCGCCCTCTATTACATAATACCACTGCTGGTCGATTTGCATTCCATTTGACAGATTTACTAAATCACTATTATTGTTATGTTTTATTATTTCTACGTGTTCTTTAAACCTACGTTTATATATATTTTTTTTCTATTTGGCAATTGTTGTTTATTATGTGGTTAAACCAAGGGGAGGTGTTATGTTTCAATCTGATGGCAGCCATATGTTCATTGACCGTGATTCCAACTTACGCCCAGTTTCACCTATGTAATACTTTGGGTGTTGACAATTGCAGTTGATTTTATAAACTACTCCTGTTTTTTCCCATATATTACGATTATTTGGTTTTTTACCATTACCGATTTGCTGCGATATTTTCTTTGTTAACAAAGGAGCCAAAACAATATTGTCATTTTTTAGGGATTTGGAGCATTTTTCATAAATATGTTTAGATATATAAGGGAAAGGTTTATGGTTAGTTACTTTTCTGTTTCTTATATTGAACCTGTGTTTGTAATATTGTGTTTGCAAGCTATTTAATAAGTGCTTGGGGTAGTTATTAAGTATAAATTTATGATTTAATTTTTCCACTACAGTTTGACGTTCGTTATGTTGACTCGTCCTAGTGTATATTTTCTTTAATTCCATAATATATGTATTCTTTTTTATGGTACCAGGGATGTAGGAATAATAATTGATTGTTTTGTTTACATCCGATGGTTTTTTGTAAGTTTTAAAAGTGAAATTATCTTTTTCCTTTTTTATAGTTATATCTAAAAAGTTAATTTTTTTATATTTTTCTAATTCTGTATCAAATTTCATGTATTGGTTTATGCTATTTATTTCCTCAAAAATTATTTTTTCATTAGTTACCTGATAATTAAAAATTAATACAGTAATCGTCAACATATCTCATTACTCTTTTCTCGCCTGGAATATTTTGTATTTTAATATCGAAATCTTTCATTACTAATTCAGCCAGCTTTGGTCCCATTTTTGACCCCATACTGATCCCATCCGTTTGTCTGTAAAATTCATTATATACTTCAAAGTAATTGTTTTTATAGGCAAATTCTATTAGGGTTATTAAATCTTGATCAACGGTTTCATTTAGGAGGCTGTTTTTAATTAAATCCCATTTTATGTTTGGATACATGTTTTTAACATCAAGACTGATTAAAGTATCCGTTTTTTCTATTTTTGTTTTCTGAATTATATTAATGACTTCATCGGCATTTTTAATACTATTTTTTGAATTTTCAACATTTTTTAATTGTTGTTTTATGTAATTTTCTAAATTATATAAGATTGAATTTCGAAAATCTACTATTGGCCTATATTTTTAACCAGCTTTATGTGTTTTTAACCTTATATTTAATTTTGGGGTTCTATTATTTTTTAAATTTAGTATATAATTTTTATCTATTTCCTTAATTTTATTGTTTAGGTACATGTTTTTTACCATTTTTGTTAAGTCTTTTTTAACTTTTCCGTATGGGTTTCTATTTAATTTTATATATTTTTCGTTGTTAATTTGTTCTTTTGTTCTTTCTTCTATGACCTTATTGTCTATAATTATAGGTTGTTTCATTTTATCATCTTTAATGAATGATAAATTATTAGTTTTTAAAAAGTCTTTTGTTTTTCTTAAGTTATAACTAAATTTATTAACCTTATATTTATTTTTCTGGTGTGATTGTTTCATGTCTTGTATTATCGAACCTATAAGGTCACTTTTCTTTCCTTTTTTAATAGGCATAGCTTTAATACTTTTGTCTAAGTGAGCTATTAAATCCACTGTTATTTTATTTGTAGGCAAGTTAAAGCTAGTACCTAAAATAGGAAGGTTTTTGACATATTTAGGGATTTGTTTGTTAGTTTTGTTAATAATATCAACATAACGAACGTCAAACTGTAGTGGAAAAATTAAATCATAAATTTATACTTAATAACTACCCCAAGCACTTATTAAATAGCTGGCAAACACAATATTACAAACACAGGTTCAATATAAAAAACAGGAAAGAAACCAACCATAAACCTTTCCCTTATATATCTAAACATATTTATGAAAAATGCTCCAAATCCCTAAAAAATGACAATATTGTTTTGGCTCCTTTGTTAACAAAGAAAATATCGCAGCAAATCGGTAATGGTAAAAAACCAAATAATCGTAATATATGGGAAAAAACAGGAGTAGTTTATAAAATCAACTGCAATTGTCAACACCCAAAGTATTACATAGGTGAAACTGGGCGTAAGTTGGAATCACGGTCAATGAACATATGGCTGCCATCAGATTGAAACATAACACCTCCCCTTGGTTTAACCACATAATAAACAACAATTGCCAAATAGAAAAAAATATATATAAACGTAGGTTTAAAGAACACGTAGAAATAATAAAACATAACAATAATAGTGATTTAGTAAATCTGTCAAATGGAATGCAAATCGACCAGCAGTGGTATTATGTAATAGAGGGCGCAACTAGCTAATTGTTTTATGTGTTGGCACTCTACTGCGAAAAACGTTCTAGAATTGTAAAAAGCATAACGCTTTTCGAATAGTCTTAAGGGGTATATTTATAGAACCAAAATGTATTGGAAAATATTTAGAATACATCCGGGAAAAAATAGTAAGTACGTATTTTTTATAGAAAACTCTGTATAAGTCACACAGAACTTTGTAAACTATTTGCTCCAAAAATTTTTTTATATAAGAAAACTTTATAATTAATTGTAGCACTACCTGTAAGTACACGGGGAAATAGGAATTAAAAAAACGAATATGAAAACAGAACCCAGTGAGCACTGTATTGTTAATAAGGAGTATACGAAGAACTAAAAAGGTATAAAAAATGTGTTTTTAAGAATGTTTTTTAAGGAATTTTGTAAATCTTATAATTTTTTGTACTCGCGTCACTCATGTTAATAAAAAACCTTTGTTTCCTGTAGCACTGATGAGGGACCAGGACTCATAAAACTGGTCCGAAATGCATTTGATAAAAAACCAATAAAAAAGTTTTTAAGCCTGTTTAGCTGTAAGGCAGTCTACCGAATTTTTCGGAATAAAGAGACGACCACCTATTAAAAATGTTTCTAATTTGTTAAAACGGTTTCTTTTCCTCAGTACTTTTTGAACTTTATTTTCGAATTTTTTTACTGTTAATACGCGCAACTTTACTAAGAAAATTATACAAATTTAATATGTTATTTCATAAATATACTATTATTATTTACAGATTCAGCAATGGGAGTTCAATTCAACAGTCAAGACAGAGCTGGTACTAATTATGTCGTTGCCACACACGAGTAAGTTGGAAAAAAATACTTGATGACGAATCTGAATAAAACTTATCTGTTCAAAACTATTTATAACTTGCTTTTAAATAACACTAACGATGTTCTAGCTATTTTTTCAATGCCTATTTAATGACTATTTTCGTTGATCTCTGTGTCTATCGATTATTGTACAATAATCTCAGCTTTTTTATTACGAGTAGTTATAATTGCAATAGGTGACAATGAATCAAAGGTGATAAAAAACCTTGTAATTTTAACTGACTGTGAAAAAATCTCATAGCATGGATAAAATTATCCTTCAGACCACTGGTAGTTTTGCGCTATTACACACTTTCGCATAGAATGCAAATTAGTTTATGTGTCCTGTGGATCTGAAGAAACGAAAGAGTTTCCATTTACGCATACAATCTAATCTTTGCTGCTTCTTTCATAAGATAAAAATACACTAATTATCTTCTAAATACAAGTTTACATTCAACGACGCAATTAAGCATATGAGTGTAACAGTATCAAACTATCTGACTATAAGGTAGTTTTGCAATAAGTAGAAAATGATTTGTTATTACTTATTGTCACACTTTCATTATTAAGTATTTATTAGAAACCTTCTATTCATCCAAACTCACAAGCAATGATGCTAGTTTTGAATGGTGAAATCTTTTGACTACACTATAAGGAAATCTTAGCGTAAAAAATAACATTAATTTTACAGGGATTGGACTAATAAAACCGTTTCATTTTTTTCCAAGTAGAGTTAATATTCCAAGTTTTGCCTCCTTCTCAATGGCTCTGCATAACCCTCAAATCAATGGGCGTATTCGAAATCTCACACATACGTTACCGGAAGTGACGCAACTGCTTTCATTCAGAAGAGAAGAAGACAAATGCTGTCTGCTTGGATATAGGATGAAAAAATGTCAAGAAGGCATAAAGTTATAAATTTTATAAATTTTCGTAAAAGCTATAAATAAATAAATTAATCCTACGATTACACTTTAACAACTAGAACTAATTATGTGATATTTTACATAACTATATTAGTACAGTATATTAAAGTATTCTATTAATGTACTAACAAATGTAGTCTTAATTTATTCAGGTACATTCATTAAATTAAAGTCGAAATTGTCAACACTGAATAGAGATTTTACGAGTGTTATTGTGGCTGCCATCTTGTTTGCTGGCATATCGAGCCCCGAAAATCTCGTTTGCAGCACCCTGGAAGCAACCGGAAGTTGCTGAGATTTTGGACAACAGTTCTGTCAGGTGCTGGCAACAACCGTCGTTAAAATATTGTTTTACAAATGAAAATTATAACAATGTACTTGTTTAAAACATAATTTTTTAAACTTTAAAGAATACTGTTTAAAACACGTTTGATCCGACGATGGCTTCAAAGATAGCTAAAAACGTTAGACGAATAAAAAATTATTGCTGGAATACGTTGTTTATCTAAGTATTGTAATAATGAGTAACAAAACTAAGTTCAACTTTTAAAATCATTTCCTTTTCTTAGTTTAATGACAAAAGTGTTTTACGAAGTTTAAAAAAAAAAAAAAAATTTTGATTGAAGATAAAATTTTAAAATATTTTAAAAATATGAAAAATAATTCAGTTACTTGGAGTATTTATAATATACCACATTGTGTTTTATAATTCAGAATAACATCGGCAGTTATTCAATGGTTCGCAAAGCCTTGGTATTGGTTCAGTCCCATTTTCAACTTGAGTCCACTAGGAAAAAAATTTTACAAACACATTGAATCCGTTCAGGAATTCGACAGAAAGGCAAGTTTATTTGCTTTTATTGTTAAACTATTAAAGTAAATAAAGAATGGAAACAATTCAGGTAATTAGAGAAAAGAAACAGAAACTGATCGAAGAACTAGAAGACAATCAAACACTCGACAACTTTCAAGAAGAGAAAGAAGTCGTAGGCGTAAAGAAGAGGAGAGCATTTCTTGATTTACTACTTTATCATCATTTAACGGATGAAAGTCTCGACGAAAAGGATATCATAGAAGAAGTTAACACTTTCATGTTCGCAGTAAGATCAATTTTATTTCCGAATTCAGAAATGAGAGAATGAGGTTGTGTAATAATTCTATTATTTTTAGGGGCACGACACAACTGCGATGGGAATTAGTTGGACTCTTTACTTGCTCGGATTGCATCACGATATACAGGAGAAAGTGTACCAGGAGCTGAAGAAAATTTTTGGTGACGATATAAATAAATCTATTATGTCCGAAGACCTTAGAAAAATGAAGTATCTCGAATGTGTTGTCAAGGTAATGTGGGGGCAGGGGCCGTGAAAAATTAAGTTAATCAAGTTTAGGATAGGGCCCTGCCACCAAGTGTGTTTTGTCGGACACACCTCCGATTCAGCCCCCCCCAAAAACCAAATAGTTAAGGCGCGAGGAGGGTAAGAGCACTCCGAAGTAGAAGAATGAGCCTTTTAGACGAACGAATACCGAGTTTGTGAACAGAAACAAAGTTCTGAACAAAATTATAAAATTCGATTCAGGAAATTGGCCTTCTTCTATCTATAAAACGAGGGGGTACAGTACCTAACGGGGGTATCGACACTGCGCGACTCACAACATACATATCAAAAAAAGAGCTTTTTTTCCTTTCGTTTTTTTTCTGTTTACATTCTGTCTCTGTTCTTTTTTTTTCGTCTGGTAAGTCCACTGTTGGCCAGTCAGTCAGTCCACTTAAATACATATTTCTCTAAAAATAAAATGAAAATGCACAAATTGTAAAGTAAAAGAAATAGAATTAAATGTTTGAAATCATCAATTCAAGCACAGCATTAATATATGGAATAAGTAAGTTTTGTATAATAAAATAAAAATTGAATTTCTTTTGCTTTAGTGAAAAATAGTGACGTCTCGTTTCTTTAGGTCGTTAGGCAGCTGCTTGGCTTACAAATATTCATCCTAGACATAATATCTCCAGCCAATTGCTTATTATTTATTTACACCAGGACAAATTTTTCCATTTCTTCCATAATATGCGATTTCCTGAAGTTGAAATTTGTCAGAGCATTGACCACGTTTGTTTCTTTTATTGCTTCCTTCTTCTTAATAAAGACGTACGGTGTAGACGTCGACATCTTTAATATTGCCATTGATCTGTGGCATGTGTATAACTTTTATGCTTCTCGATAGGTTCCTTTTTCACTTAAATGATCGATATTACAAGTTTTCTTTAAGACATTAAGGTTTTCTAACTCTTTTTTGATGTCATGGTTTAATAGGTAGTAGTTATATAAATATGCTGGTATAACCAAATACACTAAAAATAATTCAAGCACCGAAAACACACGAACGTTACATAATATGTACTTTATATACCGAGAGTGAAAAACGAACTCGTGCAGTGAGCAGCGGGCGTTGCAGATGCAAGCGCATATTTTCACTGCTCACGCAGTTTGAAAGTAGAAGCTAGTTCGATCTATTGATCTGATATCTTTTAATTCGAGCGTTTTAACTCGAAAACGTTTATTTATAGATTGTTGTTATTAAGTATTCAGAAAACAAACCAAATGAATACAGTCCAAGAAGATTTAAATCAGGAAGTGTATATACAATAATAATGACTATTAAAGTTAATACATATAAAAGTAAATTAGTACTAATAGCGAACATGAAATACAGAAGTGCAAGCAAATTGTATAATATTTATAAATAATATAGAACATTGAAGAGGTGACAATGAGAGTATTACTAGAAAAATCATTATTATGAGGCACGATAATTTAACTTGATAAAGACAGCGAATGAGTTTATTCTGTAGCAAGTGTTTCCATGCATTTCTAGACAAAAATACTTATGTAGTTAAATCTATATGTTGCACCGGGTCGATTTGCAATTCGGATACTTCTCTGCAATCAACAGATGACCGATAATTTCAGTTTTTTTCGGCTGTTTACTGATTGGAAGTCAACAATTTCTTAAAATTTTTCCCCATTAAACTCTTTTTGCATGTGAAGAATGGCAACTATTCAACACTGACTTTTAAGTGTAAACAAATAAAACCTTTACATTCGATAGGCTATATATAGGCGTTACCCCATCAGCTTAGTCATTCGTAACAATATGCAGTATATATACTATATGTTTTCGATTTCATCACGTACTGTACACTTAGGCTAATTTTACAGACTTTTACACTTATAACACCAGCGCTACAAAGCAGAAGTTAATGTTTTTTGTTTGTTTGTTTAACCCCCCAATATATTCGGTACAGGACTAAAACAAAAATGTATCAAAATATTGTATAAGTTTATCTCCACATACCTATATATGAATAAAATTTATTTTTTTTTCTATTAATACGAACTTCTTGTACCTTAACAAAAAGTATATAAGAACATCAAACATATTTTTATATTTTGTGAATTCTGTTTAAAAATACAAAAGGTTGAGTGCAGATCGACGTCAAGAATGACTCAGCAATCAGCCGATTGACTCAAATGATTTGATTATCCGAAGCATGGGCCAATCCAGTGTGTTGAAGAAGGTTATGTTGCCCTTTAACTATCAGGATTTTCGTTTCTGGCATGCAAGCCTAGAAGGGGAAATTTAATTAATATCTAAAATATTTGACAATCATTTTGAAATATTGGATTCATTTCAGGAGACACTCAGGATCTATCCTCCGGCTTTCGTCATAGTAAGAAAAAATCCATCCGATTTGAAAGTGGGTATGTACCGCAATTTGAGATTAAATACGCTTTACAGCAACGGCGTAAATTTCATTAAAAACAATTAAATTTCTTTCAGGAAATTATATCTTGCCGGCAAAATCATCCCTTGTAATTAACATTTATGGGATTCATCATAATCCCATTGTCTTCGTAAATCCTGAAATGTTCGATCCGGATCGATTTTTACCTGAAAACTGCCAGAAACGTCACCCCTTTGCCTTTCTACCGTTTTCTGCCGGTCCACGCAATTGCATAGGTGAGTAATTGCGACACCAGACAAAGACTTTCCTGTGTTTTTTATGTATTCACCTTTCTATAGGTCAAAAGTTCGCCATGGCGAAGATGAAGACAGTCTTAGCCAATGTCATTCGACAATTTCGAGTAAAGTCTTTGGACCATAGAGATAAAATTTTCGAATCCGGTGACGTCATTCTTCGCCCGAAATTCGGTATAAGAATGACTATCGAGAAACGATAAAAAAAAAAATATATTGTTTCAGAAAATATAAAATTACTAAATTGCAAAACAAACGTTCATATTACAGTGTTTCTTGTATTTCAGATTATTATCAATATGATAGTCCGCGCAGGAAAAAGATAGACATGATCAGCCTGAGAGTAAGGGTCTATGTTAAATAAAAGGAATGGAAGACAGTCTGTGAACGTTGACATGTATTTCTGATCTCTTTTAGCTCTTATGTTTTTTACATTGTTAAAACGCTTTTACGCGCCATTTTTCATAAATAATTTATTTCTTTTTTTTGTAAATTCTATTACTGTGAATTCTCACTGTGGTCTCCCATCGTTGTCATATGGCATAGTTTCTTTTCGTATAGACCGATTAAAGTCAATGTGCCGAGTGTAGTATAATAAATTTCAGTAATAAATTCTTTAAAATTATAATTAAAAACGTTTACTGTATCAATTTACCTTACACAGAGCAGTCGAAATGCTTTTCACCAATTTTGATTTTGGATTTAATGGTATAAAATTTTACACCTCATCTAAGATCAGAATTTTTAAATACTTAAAATTTATAAAAATTATTTATCCCGATTAAAAGTCATTCTTACACGTGATTCTGTATTATAGTATTGTTTGTGAACTTGGCGCATTCACACTTTGTGAGCTACTACTCCAGTTTTAAAACAGATGACAAGAAGAAGTAACACACATCTGCAACACAAACGTAACACTTGTTGTTCATTTTCACACATTAAAAATTGCAGTAACTTATTAAATTAGAGAGTAAATACGAGTAATTATTATATTGTGGCATCATCATAATCAGAGTTGCAATTTTTAAGGCTGTACTATAGATTACCGCCTATGGAATCTCGGGACTTTCAGTATATATTTGAACTCGGGGGACCGAGTCGAGTTCATCGGTACCCTACTTTCGGACCAGAGACAAAAAATAAAAAGTCATGAAAGTTTTTAAGTTATACTTTTTTAATGCTATCATACAGACCGCACCGTAGTTGCTAGCACCGTCATGTTGCGGTAAATTCTGCAAGCTATGACGTCGAACTACGGTCATCTCCCGGAGAAATAGGTTAGGTTCGTTGGACAAGCCGCGAAAGCGGCGCGTAGTACTAGGCGAGCCGGTGTGCGAAAAAGCAGACTTAACTCTAACTGCAGATGATCGGTGTGCTCATGGATGACATCTGCCCCTGTTGAAGGTATATATGGCTGACTTGCCAGACTGCCTGTTAAACATGCGATCGGCTTAGCGGAGAGAGCGACGCTTTTACCGATCATCGCACGATCGCCGCAGAAAGTAGGATAACGTTTTTATTTTTTGTCTCCGGTCCAAAAGTAGAATATCGTTGAACTCGACTTGGTCTCCTCAGTTCAGATATATACTCAAAGTCTCGAAATTACCTGGTGGTAATCTATAGTATTTCCATTTTTAATTATATTTTGAATTTATTTAGCTTAAAATTTGTTCTCTACCTGAAATTAGTAGTGTCTTCCAATGTTTATTATACTCTTTCTGTAGGAAACACTGCCGTGCCGTTCATCTATTTAATTTGTATAAGGGTAAACAATTTAATCACATTAACGTAACTTACGTCGCAAATCCGAAGATACTATTATTTTTTGGAATATAGGTATTGTTTATCGAAAGTTAGTACATATGAAATACAGAACTGATTCACTGTACATTTAAAAAACATGTACAGTGAATTATTTTATCGTTTAATTGTTTTAACAGTAATTATATTTATTATTTTATTGTTTTAGCAGTGTCTTTTATTACATATACTGTTCGTTTTATTGTTTTGTTTTAATTACACTGCTGTAATCGTCGAATCAGCACGTTAAATCAGACACCTGTAACCATAATCTGTAATCAATGACTGGAGGGTCGGAGTCTCCTTGACCCCTCTTCAGGATGAGACACCACCGAAGCTCTCAGGACTTGGAAATCGCGACAGGAGGTTATCACGTCAAGGAAGCGGTCGCGGGTGACCGGTTAAGTTCGGAATAGATATGAGTCGAGAGAAACGGGGAAGTAATTTACTCAAAATCCTTTCTGACTAGTAACAATGATTTAATATTAACAGAAGTAAATATAGTATACATGGAACCGGTCGTAATTGGGTCAATCGGAGAAAATTTACAAACGAATCGTGAGTTAATAAGTACATAAACAATAATCAAACACCTTTATCGTTGCCGAGAAAGTTTAATTTAAAAGGAATGTTTTTGATCTATTCCATAGTCTATGGAATAGATCGACAACGTTACTTTTAAATTAAACTATCTCGACAACGATAAAAGTGTTTGATTATTGTTTAATATTTCGCTAAGCACGTTCTATATGATGATAAATACCTGGTAACGACTCTTGCTACGATGCCGCCGGATAAATCAAACAGGAGAAAGTTTTCTGTTCTTGGCAGTCCTTCGTTCAGATGCACTACAGGCGAAATGGCTAATCCGTAAGGAAGAACTTGACAAAAGTACAGGCACAGGTAATAATATCGGAAGATAAATCCACAGGTATTGAGTGAAGGACTCGATCTCGGGATTGGCTGCGACTTTCAAGGATCTGCAACTTTTGGAATAGGAAACTGGTGATGACTCTCTGCATTGGTCATCGCCTTCTTTTTATTTGCCCCTTCTCGTGAGTTTTCTCCATGAGGCGAGGAGAAGGTGGTTGAGGGTCTGGCGTCCAATAGTTGAAGTTTGTATAGAAGGCTCTGGGCATTACACTGGGTGTGTCATTTCTTCAACAAGGCAACAAGTTTGTGGAAATTAATCTTTGTAAGTTTAACTTTGCCTTTTGATGAAAATTGTCAGTCAGACTGGATAACGACAAATTTACAAAGTGATAGCTATCTATAAATTAAAACAATCTAAAGTATATGTAGTGTATTTTCCATATTGATGGGAATAATTCTAATAGAAGCTATATACTTTTTAAAAATATCTTTTAAAATCAAATGTGAATCGTAACCACAAAAATTATGAAGAACAACAAGAGTAAAGGGTTTTTGAATTAAATTTAAATTACATCTTTGACACGCTATTTGTCGATTCAACTTCCATCTAAATGATTATGGTTAATTACGCTCAAATCATTAGGGGAAAACTTTCTACCACAAATATTACATTTTCCTCGATGAATAGAATTTGGAATTGTCCAACGATCTAATGAAATATTCAGTTCTATTTCTTTAATAAGATGTTCTGATTGTTAATTTAACGTTTTTAGAAAATAATCTATTACATATTTTCCCCAGTAAAATTTAGAATAAATAATTGTTCGTTTTTATCTAATACGATCATCGCATAACAAATAGGTTTATAAATTTGCATAACAGTACTAAAACTAGTTTGTACTAAACAGTACTAAACTATCCGTTGGTTGCATCACATTAATTAAAAACTATTTCTGGTAAACATTCGAAGTCACAAAGTATTGTGAAACCCGCAAATATTCCTCAAAAAGAAATATGTACGAATTTGTTAAGGATAACAGTAAAGAAAACAAACTGTGTAAGTATCAAGTCGCCAACACTGGACTTTGACGTCAACGCTCGTAATGAACAACGGGATAAACATAATTTTTGGTAAAGAAAATTTAGAACGGAATATATTAAAAATTTAAGGTGCCGTTTAGAAAGCAGAACGAAACTAGAGAAAAAAATATCGAAATGAGCTTAGATGTCATAGTCAACAATTAAATGTGAGCAGAGTCTAGAATATGGTGTTGGGTAAACCATCTCTAGCCGACCTTTCCCGCAACCTATACAAAGCTCTATTCACACCTGGAGACAAGTAGGGGACCAATTAGAAAGCGCTGAAGAAAAATCTGCCCAATTAGCAACAGTGTGATCTCTCGAAAAACTTATAAAATTACTGACTTCAAGGACAGAGAGAGGTTCTTGCTAACATACTTTTGCTGTAATCGTCGTTCTCTTCAAATTTTTTTTGTGCTTCAACTCACTGATATTTTGTGTTTCTTCACTTTGCAAACTTCATCTCGTCATCACCCCAGGGCTCCATCATTGCAAAACAAAAACTTCTAGAGACCTCCAACCAGAAGAATGACATCTGGAACATTGTCAATCACTTATGTAAGCATTTTTCGACAAAAATAAACGGTTTCTTTGTGAAACGCTTCTCTTTTCTGTTTCATCAAAACTGCTACCCGCGTACGTATAGCCCTTAGCTATCCCGACGGTTGGGAATAAACCCCCCCATCTCGGCAAGCTCACAGTATGCAAGTTGGGTGTTTAAGAATCTTATGATAATCACTAAATTTAAGAATAGAATTTTTCGACTTTAGGAACTGACAGTCTCTGAAATTTGAAATTAGTACATATTTCTCTATGTAAATTTAAATTCAATTCGAGTTAAAAACCGTTTAAGCAATTTTTACAATAGTAGTAAAGAGACTTGTTTTTTTGTTTAAAAGCCTGTTGAAATTTCAAATTAAAAAATAATGACTTCGATATAATAATAAATTTACATTATTATCAAATTCAAATTTACTTATACTGTATAATAAGGAAAAACAATATCTTTATAACCATATACATTAATACGAATAGCATTTGATTTCTGAAAAACGAATTGTGAGACCACAAATTTTAGTGGGAAAATTTTGTAAATAAAAGTAAACTTTCATTTTTCATTCGGAAATTGTTTTAAACATCCCTGGTTGAAAAAAAACTCCTCGGAGAAGAATTGAAGCAGCGGTCTCCATTAACAATCAACAGTTAGGTGGGAAAATTGACACTTAGCTGTCAAGAAGTGCAAGTCATCATCAACAACAGACTGCTTTCACACACTAATACTATAAAAGCTTGTGCCACCAGAAACTTGCACTAGAAAGTTGTTTCTATATTTGTGTCTACCATTCTCCACGTCCAAGACCAGAATCCCGCCGGAGAGGACCTTCAGCGACTCTTCTATATCGTCGACGACCGCCCTACTTCGAGTTATATCGTTCAATCTCACACTAAGAGGTATCTTATTAGAACTTTGTGAACTCTCTTCTCCCTAGAATAGCGTTAGGCGTAGTTCATAGCCGCCTGTTTGTAAAATTTGTAAAGCCGTACATTTTGTCATATTTAACCGCATATAATCGCATAGAACTTACTAGTTTTAGAATAGTCTTGTAACTGCCTTTGTATATTATTTTAGTCAATCAGTAAATGTTTTATTTGTTAACCTGTCTCCTGTCACTCTAAGGACACCTGTCAACTTACTGCCGCACTCCCCACTCACTTTTTGCCCTCCTAGCAATTCAACTACTCCGAGATCAGGCTTCATCATTACGTGCAGATCAAGTGGTCAGGAAGGGATTAGCCCCTGACCCCCTGCTCATCTCACACAAATATTTGATATAATGAAACAGAAAAAATTTTAATTCAAACAATTAGTAAATTGTAAATATTTTTTATAATTAGATACATTATTTTTATTATTTGCTAATGGAAAAATAGATGCAAGAATGCAATAAACGAAGAACATTTATCGTCTTTACATTTAATATTTAAAAGACATTTTTTGTTTACTAATTTTTTGGGTTAAATTATAAACCTACAGCCTCTGTTATACTTATCATATCCCAATCTAAGAACATCTATGAAATCTAATTTATAAATTACTGATTCACTACCTAATATAATAGCAATTGCTATATCTCCTAGAATTTTTTTATGGCATTTTCAATATTTCTTTAAGCTAGAGATGAAAATAAAATTCATTTAACATAACTTGTAAAAAAATATGTTTAAACTCATATTTATCTTCTCTATCTATACATTTATACATTATTACTTTAAGACTAATAACAAATCAAACTCTACAATCCTTTTCAAAATCTGTAATTATATTAAAAAATTCAAATTTTATATGTCAGGGGGAAGAATGGTCAGATCAACATACTCGAGATTAGATTTACAATAATATTGTAAAAAGTTTTGAAATGCTGATTCTACTACCAAAACGTTTAACAATTTTTATTACCTGATCTAGGTTAGGATGAATCAATGATTTTAAATGATTTTAAATAATTTCAGTTTTGTCTTCTTCAAAACAGAGAAACATGTTTTTTTACACTTTTTTTTAACTATCGATTAAATTAAATCATTTTTCAAAAAAATTATGTTACAAAAATAGTAAGAATTTACTTACATCTAAGCTTCCAATTTTTTATATGTAGTTCTCTGAATATTTTTGAACAGCATTTCAGACCTAAAAAAATGAATTTTTTTCACTGGAATATTAAATTTATTTTGGATCTTTCCTTTAGTACTAGTTTTTGATAAACTAAAATAATTCTGCTGTCTAAATTTTTTGATTTCTAACTTATAACCATGGGATACACAGACAGAGTATGGTAAGATTGTTTTAAATATTAATTCATCTTTCGAGATTACTAAATCCAATTTTTTCTTTTTTTTCTTGTCACATCGTGGATTTCAGCCAATTTTCGTTTACGAAGAGTGATTGTAAATCTATAAAAAAGATGAATAACTATAAAAAAATTAATAATTTAATTTTCTTATTTAAAATCAAATCTAGAGAGATTCCAACTTATCTTCCATAGACATCTTTTTTCTTATTTTCAATTCTTAAATGAAAATGTTATATTTTTAATTATTATTGTATCCCATATTTTACATGTTTTTTAGTTTTAATAAAAGAGAGAGAGAAAAAAAATGTTGTTTATTTAATTACTGTCAAAACAAAAAATTAAGAACTGTTTTAATTAAACACAACATATGTCTATATATAGCGTAAAAAATCAATAAGAAAGCAAATAGCAGATTGCATGTTCCAATTAGTGACAGTACATGTTATTTGTTATTTTTTTATTTCGAAGCTAAAAATAATATATTTTAATTATAAAAAATGTTATATATTATTTTTGTCGACAGATGGCGCCACTATGATCTCTTGTATAAGTTTTAAATTATAAAAAATATGTTTTTTTTTGTTAAAGATGATGACTTGTATAAAATATATTAAAAATATGATTATGAGTTCTTTTATATGAAAAATATATTAAAAGCTATATAGAAATATTAGTTCTCTTATATAAATATTTAAATGAATGAGTTTTTAGAAATCTTCTTTTAATTAAATACATATAACAGTTAAAAAAATAGTCTTTTTATTCCAACAACGCTTATTTAAATCATGTGAAAAAGTATGACCGAAGGAGCATAAAAAAAAGTGTTGTTTCGATGTATATGAGAGTTTTTGAGATAGGAATTATCTCAGAATCACTAGAGTGATTTTACAATTATGTCAGAAACCATTGTATTTTTGTTCCTGCGCGATGTCTTTACTTTGAAATAATGAGCGACTCTGGCATAAAAGTTATAAAAGTTAAACTTTTAACAAATTATTCCAGAATCTCTCATATATATACCACTAGCAGGCAATAAATAAATTGCTACTGACTCCACCAAGTCAAAAACACAAACACATAAAAGTTAAATCTCATACAGACAGATATGATTTTTAGATATCATGTCTTCAAGCATTCATATAGAATGTGACATCAACACACTTTAACAAAGGTGTCGTTTTCAAACAGAAGTGATAAGCAGTTATCCAGTTGTTGAATAGTAAAATTATTGGTGAGAAACCAGGGCTCATTATTTTTAGTGAGCAAGCAAAGAATGGCAACTTTCTACTCATAGAACCAAAAACATTTCACACTACTTTTTCAAGTGTCAAACTAAGGCTAATGCATTTTTGACATCATAAGGGTTCTATTATAAAACGTTATGTGCTCAGGATATTATCGAATAATAGTGTAACATATTGTGATTATCTTCAAAATTATTTCAAATCCAAAATATGGTTTCAAACGTTGTGTATTGCACACTTCTGGTATAATATTACAGCATTACAATGCGCAATCAAACACACACACCTATTATGACTGTTCAAAAAATTTTGCATCTATATATAAAGTGTATTTTTCATCCTCTTATTCGAATAACCTAGTGCAGAGTGGTTATATCTTTGAAGCACTCAAAAACATTGTTAGTGGACAACAATTCAGTACAGTTAAGCTGAGAACAGTTATGCATGAGCTTTCATGCAAATACTTAAAAGAATGTTTTCTGTGCAATCAAAGCACAACAGACAGCCCTTGATTTACGTGGTTAATTAATTGTAAACTCGTGTGAGCGACATACACCGTAGGTTAATCAGGCCGCTTGATAGCGTTACTTCCCATATATATCGTGTGTTACGTAGTTTTTTGTTTTTTGAATATTTTCGATTTTAGTTATAATAAACTCTTGTTATATATTGTCGTTATTCGGAATAACAGACCCTATCGAAGTCCTCGCGACTTCTCCAATCGATTGTATTAAGTCTCTCGTATTTTAAAGACATCCAGAGATATCGTGAAGCGGGTCTCGCAACCCGTTGCCGACTAAACGGTCTAAAAAGAACCCCCTTTTGCCTAGGGTATCTCACATCAATAATCATTATTATAATACTATGACACACACACACACACACACTTTATGTCTCTGAGAACCAATACTTATTATTTTACAAACATTTTTAACTTGATCTACAGACCATTGTCATGTATTTTCAATTGTCTGGAATATTTTTTTGTATTGGTTTCAGGTTCGAACGATTATGTGTAAAGATATTCAAATTTTGATAACTGTTTAAACATGTCGTTGAAACATCAAATATACCAAAAATGTAACAAATAGTATAAATATGTTAAATTGAACCAATTAGAATAAATTGAATAAAGTAAAATAAAATACAAATATATTAACACTATATACCTATTTGTGTATTCTGAAATATACAATATACTTAATTACACGAACAAAGTGCGCGTTACGTTTTATATTTTACTGCGTTATTATTGTTCAAACATTTCCATGCCTATGGTAATCCTGTGGCATCTTTGCGATTCAAACATTTGCCAGTAAGACCGGGTCTATATATGTTAAACGTTTCTACAGTCACTGCTAAAAACAGTGGGCGCACAGGTATAACAATTTTAGTTACATTTCATTCAAGAACCAAACTTTCTGTTTGTGCTACACTATGGATAGTGCCGTAGTATAGTGCCCTTATATGTAAATGTATGCATATAGTACAAACTTGTCATTAAAGCCTTCCTACGCTTCTTTTATGTCACTTATACAGCGACAAACGCTATTACCCTGGTTTCTTGCTGCTATGTACTACCACCATCACAAATGAAGGAAAAGGTCTTCAGCTATAATTGCGTTTTATACGCATTTTTTTTAATGTCTCTTGTCTAGGGGTTTAAACAGTGTGTGTATAGTACACACTCGTCATTGAATTATTCTTACACGTCTTTTATTTCACTTATACAGCGACAATCGCTTTTATTCTAGTTGCTGGCTGCTCTGTACTACCACCATTACTAATGAAGAAAAAGGTCTCTAGTTATAATTGCGTTTTATACGCATTTTTTAAAAATGTCTTTTGTTTAGGGGTTTAAACAGTGTGTGCATTGTACACTCTTATCATTAAATCCTTTTTACGCTTCTTTTATGTTTTTCTACAGTGACGAACGGTTTTATCTTAGATGCTGGCTGCTCTGTACTTTCACCATCACAAATAAAAAAAAGTTTCCAGCTATAATTTTTTTTATGGTCTCTGGTCTAGGGGTTTAAACAGTGTGCATATAGTACACACTTGTCATTAAAGCCTTCCTACGCCTCTTTTATGTCACTTATACAGCGACAAATGCTTTTACCTTAGATGCTGGCTGCTCTGTACTACTAATATTAAAAAGACATGACAATTTTAAAGTACAAAAATAGTATTACGTTATATATGAGTGATTATGTTTTAATGATTTTATAGAGTTCGTAAAATTTATTATGAGTAATGTAGTAAACTTAAGTTAATATATTACGAAAATGTTTGCGTTCAAGGCATGCCAACATTCTGCTGCTTCTTTTATAATGTGACTTTGAGTTGTAGTGAGCGATAGTTGCTATCAGGAAACGTGTAAATACTTTCTTACGCTGAGTAGAGCATAATGTTGACACAAAAACGATATACAAATTTTATAATTGCATTTCTTCCAAAATTCACATCTTGTGAAAATAAGAATGTTGTTTTTCGTTCCAGTTAGAATCGATCTGTGTTTTGAAGACTATTTTTATAGAAAATGCTGGATCAGTGTCCAGCATTCTTTATAACAAAGCAGAAATAAGCAAGGTTAGTTCAAAACTAACAGATTCTACACAATTCGATTACAGTAGAGCGTCGATAAGTGGAACGTCGGTAAGTGGAATGGCCGGAAAGTGGAACGATTTTCAGTCCGACTGTGTCGTGCTGAATCGAATGTTTTTGATACTAAATTTACTTCTAAAGTATAATTTTCATGTTTTTTATATTTTTTAATATATTTATTTTGTTTGTACAAAATGCAAAAATAATTTTTAACGATACGATAGTCTCGATGATTATTATAAAAATTTTCGTTAGGCTTAAAATCGACGAAAATTCAACGCAATACGACACGCAACGGAGAAAAATTCAACAGAAAGCGATACGCAACAGAGAAAAATTTGAACATCGGACAGGTTAATGTATTTTTTCGTACAAAGTCGGAAACTGTAACAAATGATTAACTGGAAGGACCCTAGTCCCCAATTGGTTCCACTTATCGACGCTCTACTGTACTATAATGTTTTGTACTTATTCATACCGTTTGATTTGAGAACAGTTTTTATTATTTTACATTGTAAATTCTACTGTCATTTTTCATATTTTGATTTAATTCGTATCACAATTAGACAGAACATTATTTCCGAACAGTTAGACAGTGTGTTATCTAATTGTCCAGAAACGGCTGCCGGTGGTCAGTTCTGTTATCCTTTCAGCCACTGATACAGCCGAGTTAATGATAACTTATTTATTGCATACTTTATAATTTTGAATCACCTAAAGTTAGAAGTAACTTGGTTGAATAAGTTAAAATCTACCTCCCATAGTTTATTGTAATGTATTAATAAGTTTAAGTGCAGGCTGCACATAATATAGAAAAAATAACCACAAAAACTTTCAAATGAAGACTTATTTGCCATACACATTTTCAGTCTTTCTGGTTCGTAAAGAGATGTCATTAGTTTAACAGATAATTACAACTTCTAGTTCGAACAGAATACTACAAAGTTCTTAAACTTTTAAACTCTGATATTTTATTATTAAAAATGGAAGCCAAAACCAAAAATTTACACATCAATATTTTTTTTCATTAAATAATCATGTTACATTTTATTTCTGTAAAAGTGTACATATTGATATATCTAATAAATTTCAGTAATTTCATTTTATTTTATTTCTTGTAATTTCAGCAAGTGATTATCTATTAAATCTTTTAATGAAGATGTAGATTTTTCCATTGAAGTTTGTTAATATTTACGACAAAGTTGCCAGATCTCACTAGATCGTGTCGAAATTCTTAATGTAGAATTTTGTTACAAAAATATCCCACAAGTCAATAATTTTAACTTTTATTTAAAAAATATTTACTTCTTCTTAAACAACTTTATTTTATCTACAGTACACAACTTGATAATATTTGAATAAATGCAATATGATGAGAACTTTATTAAATATAGTAAATGTTCTACAATATAACGAAGTTTATTTAAAATACTTTACCATTTATAATTTTGTTTTATATCATAAATATCTGTCGCTTTGAAAAATGTCCAAACAGCAGAACTTATTTGCTGTTTTAAACATTAGAAGAGACTTTAATCTCACAGTTACTGTTCTGAATTGTAAAAAACATCATTACACAGAAGTGAATCCAATTGAATATCTACATAAACACTATCAATATTTTATTAAATTACTTAATACATCAATTAATGTTACACAAACAATCTACATATAAATAGAAGTTATTTATACATATCATATACATCCTGCGAATATGTTGCACAAAAAAATCTAGTGTACTATTTTGTTTTAGCCTCTCCTATACAGTATAAGAAAGAATGGAATAACGGTGACTCACTGCTATTAAGCTAATTCGCTTGAGCGTTTCCTGACGATAAAGTTAGTTGTTCCGAAATATTTTAGAAAAACTTGTTAATAAAGTAAACTCCAGTAAAGCAGCTTATTATTTTATTATATTTACTAAACTATATAACCTATCAGAATAAATCCATCTGCTCTAATGCTAAAGAGGAAAAAGTTCTGTTTGTGGGTTTAAATTCCTGTGGGTTTTAAGTACTGAAAGAATGGGACTATAATGCTGTTGATATAATACTACTCTAACTGGCGTATGCTCTGCAAATGCATCATTCGCCAACTGCAGGAATCCGCCTCTAAAAGTTTCAGAAAGTTCTTCTGGATTATTTACTGTATTTAAAAACATACCTTTACTAGACCTCATATCTAAATATATGTAAATTGGTCGATCTAATGCTATTGCGCAACTATAAATAGATATAGAATTAGCCCAAATATCTGTGCGCGAAATCCATGGATAATGCCCTTTTGCCATATTAAAAAGTCTATTTCTAACACTTGTTCCGCGGGCCATATGATCCAAAGTTTAATCTAAAGTTACCTGCATTTAATTATTTTCAATCAGTAAATGCATGCTGCTTTTATATTTACTGAAATAATAAAGAATGCATAATCTTATTAATCCAACAAAAGTATTATCACCGAACAGAAGAACTGACACGAAGGAATAAAAACAATCACCGTCACCTAAAACGGAAACAGGATGAAATTCAGTTAAAAATAAAGGGTGCAGTATCTTATAACTGGGATAATCTATTTTATATTTCACCTTATCAAAAGCACTAATCCTAGCATTTCGAAGTAATTTTATCATACGGGTTATTTTATTATTATATTTCTCGAGACTTGCTGATACAGTTACTAAAGAACTAGTTCATAGTAATTCTTCTAAAATACTTTTTGCATTAGTTTTTAAAATATTCGACAGCCAAAAAATACGATAGAAAGGTAAACACGAAGAGTATAGAACATGTACATAATACAATTATATAAAACTTCACCGTATATAATTCAAAGTTTATATCGAAAAAGTTAATTATTTATTATTCCTTCTGCCTTCCAGGTAATAATGACCTCGATAAATTACGCGATTAATATAAACAAATATAAAAACGTAGAACAAAAATGTTGTTGAACGAGTGTAGTAATAAATTCAGAACAGAAAAACGTATTTGATAAAGCAACGATAAACTTTATTCTTGTATAAAAACATTTTTAATTATTTATTTTATACGAAAACTTATAGCTTTACCATTTACATCTATACTAAATTACTTAGAATTAATAACTGAAAGTCCTTCCACTTCTTATCTATTCGTTGTATAATATAAAATTATATGACAGTAATTTTTTTAACAATATTGTTCAACCTATATTGATGACTTTCGACCCCCTTTCTGAATCTAGGTGATCAGATTAATGTCACGCAACTCATTTAATAACGCTTAGAATATATTTTACAGCTAAATATTAATATTACTGATAAAACAATGCTTATTACTTGAATATTTGTACTTTTTATAAGTATTATTTCTAACTATTTTTCGTGAAAATATGAATTACAATATATCGTTTGAAGCTTTTACATTTTGTGGTTAATGTTACTATGGTTCCAAAATGGCGGCCCGTCTCTGATTCCAGCATTTAAAAGAGAGGAAACAGTGGAAACGCACGTTCTAACCTAACCTAACCTATTTTAATAAATTTTCATAATTAATGTATTACCAACAAAATTATTAGAATAGGTTAGGTTAGGTTAGAACGTGCGTCCCCACTGTTTCCTTGCCGGAATCAGAGACGAGCTGCCATTTTGGAACCATAGGTAACATTAACCCATTTTGTTTTTATATTAAAATATAAAGTAAAAATTATGCTTAACAAGTTTGCATTATTCCCTATTATTAAAACAATTACAGTGTCGTTTAAACTAGTTTAATCTCTTATCTACATTTAAATACGATTTTAACGGTAATGAAAAATCAGAATCAAGTGTAGAAATACATGTTTTGTTTGTTGATTATCGTATATAAAACGCAACAGACGTTATACAACTTTCAATATATAAATAATTTGGCAATTACAATTAATTTCGCCGTTCTTGTGTATGCATTGCTATTAATAAAACTGAATGGTTTACGTGAGCATCGATGAAATGATACGTTCTATAATTAATGCCATACTTCAAATGCTCTTGATTTTCATATTCACTCAAAGTGCGATAATTACGATAAGTACGTTACTAATTTGACTTAATTTTCGTAAATTGTCAACTCGAAACTAAGCAATACATTCGTTCTTTGAAATTTCTATAAAGCAGGCTTTTCGGGTATTTACTGACGTAGAATTCGCCTCTGTTCTCGCCATAATGGAAGACAAATATCATCTTAAAGTCAGTGTTTTGCCGTCAGAGTAAACTTTCGAAGTAAGTATCGTTATCATCTCAAATAACTATAACCGTAACAATAATTAGGATAGCATTTAACTAATCTTAAGCTGTTAAACGCTTAATGTTCTCTAATCAAGTAGAAATATCAAACCACAAAAATGGCCTGACCACTTTCAAAATACATGCAGATTGTTATTTAAATTAAGTATGATGTATGTAGTTGATATCCTTGAACAACTTTGAAGCGGGATAGAGATAATTGCATCACTTCGGGCTGTTTGTAGTGCGATTGTGAACTTTTAAGATTGGCAGATTATAGATCACGTGTCATAAAACTCTGACTCTGATTGGAGTTCGTCGATGACTTTTCTTGTACAGTTAACAACATATAAAGTTAAATAAATGATTATTACGTATCCACTTTGTAATCTGCAGAGCAAAGAGAATATAAATGATGTTTTTTCGAATTCATTTCAAATTATACTAAGTTTTTTAACTAAATTTTCAATATCTTTAACTGAATATCTATGAAATCGAGTAATCCAACTACTGCCATTTTTATTACTGTTATGGCAACTATAATATGTTGTTTGTTTGAATAGCGAACATTGTTAATACGAAAATGGCAACATAGGCCTATATTAGAGCAAGTATTGTCAGCATATGAAAAGTATAAAATAAACGATTTAAATTTGGAGTCCCAAACTGGCGATTTGCGAGCCGGATACGGCCTCAATAATTATTTTCATAAAAATCAATGACTCTAACATTTTGCCGATATTAAAACAGAAAAAAACAAACTTCTGACCATTTTAGTACGTCGTAAAGGCTTTTGTTAAAGTACTTTTTTTACTTTACAGTATGTTTAGGTTTATCGAATATTAGTGAGTACGGCCGTGTCTCATATACGTCTGTTTAACTGGCCCTTTGCCGCGTTGTAATTTGAAATCCCTGATTTAAGTGAAGCTGGTGAGTCAATAAGATTCATCTTAAAAACAAGAAGATCGATTTTAGTATTTGAAGTGAAATGAAGAATGAACAGTTAAGAAGAGTTATGAAAGCTTACAAAAACTTCTCGTATGAAATGAGCAGTTTTAAAGAACAGTATGGATTGAACAATCAGAAGTATTGCTTCAATACTCGAATTCGAAGTGAGCTTCGGGACAGTTTACAACGCAGTTCATTCTGCCAATCTTCTGAAATATGTCAAAAGAACTTGGAACCAAAGCTTACAGACAATAGCAAGGCTGATAGACTCACTTCAGCCAGAAATCACGTGACCTGAAGCACTATTCCGTGATGGTTTGGAATGCCGTTGGAGAGCGAGAGAAAACAAATATTGTCTTTCCGCAAGAAAGCCAGAATGGTAAAGGATCCGGCAGCTATAAATGCATCTATATTTTATGGAATAAAGAGTCAAAGGTTATCATTGGCTGTTCCAGCAAAATAAGGTTTCATCCATACAACCAACATTGTCTGGGAACGTTTCTCGCAAACGTATTAGAAGTCATTCGCTGCCCCGTCATGTCACCGGATTTGAATTATAAACCGAACGCCTCGGGCCTTATGGGTAAGGTCACTCTTTACAAACGAACGATAATTATAAACATTATTTGCTTATAATCATAATTTATTTTTCATGTTCGATATGATTTTAAAGTAATTAGTTTACCATTTACTTTTGATTATTGTAATGCATGTGATATATCAGATTGTAATACTATATTTTATATAAATTTTTTTTACACGAATTACTTAAAATATATTAAGTTTATTCTACAAAATCCAACTAATTGTTCAACTAATTGTAATTCATCGAACTAATAAATTATGTAGGCTTAATATTTTAAGCTTTTGAGTTTATTGCTTACGTCGTGTGCCATTTATTTCGTTATATATTTAAAATATTGTTTTGAATACATATGAATATGAAATTAGTCAAATTGGGAATAAACTATTAAATGTAAATTATCATTGAACAAATTTTGATCTTCATTAAACAAGTAAAAAATATGATATAATTATGTTACCACTTCCTGTAATGAAATGGCTCAATACTTCAGTCGAATATTGGCACATACTCTCATGCGATTTCTGTCTTTTAATCATTAATTTAATCGATGAATTATTCACAAACATAAGTTGTTGAAAATTGCAGGACGATTTTCAATAATTCTTTAAATAGTTCAGAAAATTTACTTTCTCAAAGTTTACTGTAAGCCCGAAATGGATCACAATTTCATAGAAACATTACTTATATAATACGTTTCAAGTTTCTGCCTTAAACTTGGAAGTGATCACAAACCATTTTTAAAAACCCATAATCAACAAAAATGTCAAAAACGTGCAAAATGAATGTCTTTTACATAAAAAAAATACATCACATCGGTTTCTCTTAAAACGCCCATATCGTAGGAATTAAAAATACAGTAGTTAATTTAAGTATGACCGCAGAATACACCTCCCATCATCGCGGAAAACAAGTAGAGAAACACTATGACATACAGAAATAATTATTCTGTATGTGGTGATGAAACGTCGTTTAAAATTTTTTTTATTTTATAAAATATCATTAATTTAATATAAAAATACGAAATAAGTAATTTTATGACAGAATTCTACAATCAAACGCTTGTGTCATCCATTTTATTTATTTTTTATTCAGTTTTATAATTACAGATTTTTTTATGTGACCTTTGTCAGAGTTCAAATTATTGTATTAATATTATTATATAAACATTATAAAATTATTCTATTAATATGGAGGTAAATAAGTAGGTAGGATATACTATAATAGAATTATTTTAATTTCAGAAAAATGCCACCGAAACGAAAGTATGACGACGATTATATTAAATTGGGTGTTACTTCAATAGAAATAAATGGGGAAGACCACATCTCAATGCCTAGTATGCGCAACTGTTGCTTGCCAATGATACTTCGAAGCCGGCAAAGTTGGAACGTCATTTAAAATCCGTACATCCGAATTATTGTGACCGTCCACGAGAATTCTTCGAGAGCAAACTAATAAATCAAAAAAAAAATGTAACTTGGACCAGTGGAACACGTTATGCAATATCTGAAAAAACATTGGCTGCATCGTTTGAAATTTTTAAATTGATTGCTAAATCCAAAAAAGTACACACAATCGGCGAATCGTTAATAAAGCCTTGTATACTTGTAACTGCCGAAGAGCTGTTAGGGGAGGAAGCTCAAAAAAATATTCGTGAAATTCCATTATCAAATGACACGGCGAAGTCGCGTATTCAAAAAATGTCAATTGACATCGAAGAACATATTATTGACATAATAAAATGTAGTTCACGCTTGGCGCTACAATGTGATGAATCTATTGACGTTTCACAATGTTGTTAATTTCTTGTATTTGTCCGACTTTTAAACGAAACTGATCCGCAATCCTCTCATAGTCAACATTTTTGAGCTGCCGGATGAAATACAAGAAGAGTTAATTGAGATGCAACACGATAGTAACTGCGAAAATACATTTCAGCTTTTGGAGCCAAAAAGCTATTGCTTTCGCTAAAATTCGAGAAACTGCTTTACGGTACGTAACGTTATTTTCAACCATATATTTTTTTGAGCATGAATTCTCAGTTCTTTTGATAATTAAAAATAAACATCGAAATCGGTTGGATGCCAGTGCCGACACGCGTTTGGCTTTGGGTAGCACCGAACCAAGAATTCAGCAGTTGGTAAACAGTATGCAGTCACAAAAATCGCACTAAAATAATATAATTAATGTAACATGTTCGCAAATAATATAAAACTCTTGGTTCCGAATAATTTTATACCTGTTTAATTTATAGAACAACCTTATAAAAACTTATATTACTGCCAAACAGTTTGTGGTCCATGGCGAGACAAAAATTATGATAAATGGTTCCTCATCACATCCCTCATCACTGCCTTAGGCAGATCGTCCAAGTGTTGCGTTACCATAACTTAACTAAACGAATGTAAAGAAAATATTTTTTCATTTTTCAATATAAACTTCTAACACGTTTATAAGGTACTAATATTATTTTGCTGCTTAGAGAATTTTTACTCTGTAATTTATAAGTTTTCATGTTATATGCTTAATACGGAACTTTTTAACAAATATTTTATGAGTATTTTAGAATCAAATATTGTAGAAGAAAAGTATTTTTCTAAAATACTTAAAAAATAACCATCAATTAACGTCGTCAATTTAAGTAAGAATGTCTTACTTGAATAGAAATCTATCAATACCATCAAGGAAATATAGAAAAGCGAAAGTAATTATTATGCAATTAACTCCTTATCAGTTTCTTATATCTCTGTGATTTCTTTTACAATTAAATCTCTACTTAACTGCAGACAAACTACAATAAGCAATGATGGAAATTTCCTCCGAGTTATAATTATTATTCTTAATTTTTTAATTTATGTATTTACATATTTTGTTACTTTATATCATACTTAAAAATGCGTTATAAATCGTTCTATAAGGCAGGCATTTTTATACAGGTTAACATTTATTAAATATTATTTTAATCATTTCGTATAAATTTCCTATTTTAAATATTTGTCTCGCGCATAGACACGATGTTAATTTAAAATAATTTCTTATTTTATTAACAAATTCTCATTCGTAAATATTTTTATAAATATTTATTTTTTTCGAAAACAATTAAAATACAAATTACATCATAAACAGAATTAATACAAACGACAACACGCATTTATCGCAAAACGAATTCATATCGTTCATTCACTTCTCTTTGATCGGAGTCGGCGAGTGAGATTTTAAATAAATTTTCATTGTCTTTGTGTCTGCAGAAAATTATAAAGTTTAGGATGTATTTAGCTATAATAGAGGTATTAATAATTTGAGCTATTTTCTGTCAATCACGTGGCCGGTAGTTCTGGCATATAATGACAAAATAAAGTTACCGTTTCACTTTGAATGTTTAATGATTTCATCCACTCGGCCACCGGTTGACACTAAAACCGTTAATTGAATCAAGATATACTCAAAGTAGTTAAAATCCTCGAATAAATCTTCGAAAAGCGAAAAAAATAATAGCAGTACTTTCCGGTTTGTGTAGAGTGATATTTAACTTCTACGATTGGCAGACAACAGATTGCGTGTCACAAAACTCCGTTTCTTATTGGCATTTGTTTATTTTTTAACAGTAATATACGCGTAGATAGTGAATTATTACGTTCCACTTTGGAAAGTGCCGAGCAAACCGTATATTAATCATGTTTCTGTCAAGTTTTCAATTTCTTTTAAGTTCGGTTATTATTTGTTTTGTGTTGATTTATACACTAGTGAAGAAATGGAGAAACAGAAAACAACGAGCGAATGATTCCAGTTTAATATCGCATGGAAAGACATCATCTGTGTCTGGAAGTAAGTAAATGTTTGAAAGTCTTCATTATTATTTTTTAAAAGTATTATTACTTTAAGACGAATTTGTGGGAAACGCCGGGAGGTAGGACGGAAGTCGGACCTCCTTGTTCTCGGCGAATAGGTCGGCAAGACCCGCCCCACTGTCAAGGATGGCTAATTTTGCGCGATATCCCGACTTGTCGGGATCGGTCAGTTACTTGTCAGGTCGAGTGGAGGAGTGTGTGTGGAGTCGTCGATAAAGGAAGGCAATATCCGTATAACAGGACAACACAGATAATGGTTTATTGGAACATAGGAACTACTACAGAAACGCTACGCATCCCGTCCCTAATCGCGGGAGAGAGAGAGCTCACAATTGTTAGGGGATTCATACCTCTCGGTGCTCGATTTTGATCGAGGATGTTCGTCGGACTCGGGCGTTTTCCTGGCGGAGCGACAGGTGGGCGGCAGGATTGGCTTGTCGGCGGTGACTTCGGCGTCTCGACTTGGCCTTCGAGTCGGATACGGTGTCGCCGGGCAGTTCGTCTTCTTCGGACGTCAGCTCCCCGTTCTTAGAGATCTCCCCCCTATTTATACTCTAAGTCCCTTCCGCCACGATCACCAATCGCGATCGAGGATGATGACTTGAGTTCCGTGACTCAGGTCGGATCCTGAGAAGGAGGGAAGTGAGTTTGACGGCGGAAGATAGTACATCCTTCGAAACTTGATCGTTATCGTGGATCGCGATCGTTATCTCCCGAGAGGGCTTCGAAATAATTAAAATTTAACATTGGACAGGCCTAATACGTGTCTCACACTGCCTCGGACTTTCGAAATCGAACTTGGTCCTAAACGGGACCAGTTTGATTTTATTGACTGTCCGGGTGTTCGCTTTTATGAAGGGTGCTCTCTCTCAGATCGTTGAGAAATAATTCGTACGTATTTTACAGATACATCTATAAAGATACATATATAGATACATATTATAAAGCGGTACAGAGTTGATCGCGATACAGTAATAGGATATACAAAACATAGGCTGAGTTAACATGGGTCGTTCTGTTGTCTGGTAGTATCGGATTGATACAATGGTAATTCGTCGACGTCGGTGGACGGATGCCTGTTGTTAATTAGCAGTAAACATCGGTGATTGGTTGGAGGTCTGGAGGTCGAAGACAAAGGTTGTAGTTCGAGGAAACACGTGGGTGTGTTATTTCCTTTGTTCAGTTGTTGTCGGTTCGTACGTTGATGGGATATTACTGGATATTAGATGGCGATGGTTGACGGAAATCACAGGTAAGTGTTGATAGAATGTTGATAAAGTGCTAGGAGGAAGGAAGAGTTGGTCCTCGGTTGAGGAGTAGATGGCTGGAATTTGGTGGGTTGAATGGCGAATGGTGGTAACGTTGGATAAGTCGACATCCTGTTGGCGTGGCTGTTAGCTGATACTGTCTTGGTATCCAAAAATAAAGATTAAAATATACGTAATGGCAATTAATTCATGGTTATAGGTAGAGGTATGATAACAGATAGGTAAAGTGGGGTTTTCCTACTCTCTCTCTCGGGAAAATTGGTTATAACCGATATCTGGTTAATAGAGACTGGGTTGAGTGTATCGCGAATCTATGTAATAATTAACATGAATAACTTGAATAAAACATCAAAATGTAATTTATTAAACTAAAGGTAACATGTTAATTAAAGTAATACAATTGAATTTGAATGGCTACATAAAAGGCTACATATATGGTTAACATGGTTAACTGGTTACATATAAATGGTGATAATAACCTATGTGTATAAATGGCTATAATATTCGATAATATATATAAGAATGTAAAAGCATAGATATAAATTTGGTTATATACTGATACATAAATTCGGTTAAATATAAATTTGGTTAAATATTGGGTTAAATATAACTAAATAGACTTGGTCAAGATTGCGTCTGGCGATTGTGGTTCCGGTGTCGGGATCGGCGTGGGAGATTTTGAGCTCCGGAAGTCTACTCTAACCGGTCCCCTAGGTATACGCTCACCGGACTATACGAATAGTTAGTAGGAGAAGGCAACAGGTGTCGGTCTCCGCTGAGCGGAATTTGAGGCGTTGGGTCCCTCAGCGGCCGGAATGTGCTCTTGCTCCAAGTTCGCAGCTAGATTGTCTAATTGTACCTCTTGGAGGAGGTGATTTGCCGGATTAGGGTTTCGTTCGCGGGAGTTGGATCGACAACATCGGCAGCGTGGTAGGTAATAGCGACAACCAGATATAATGCCAATGGGAAGAAGAGCAATCAGTAAGCAACTCATCAGGATGGTAATTAACGAGGGGGTCGAGGTAGTTGATGGAGGAGGTGTTGACATACGTAATAAATGTTCGAGGTCATACCGGACATTTGTCAAGGAATGATCGGCTTTTCCAATATCGGCGGAGTTTATTACCTTGATGGGTAAAGTCTGGGGATCCTTTAGACGGGTTTGCAGTAACCGTATTTCGGTTTGATTTAGGATTTGTTCGATTTGGGGAACAACCAATTGTTGGGCTATGTCCAATTGAAGGGTTGACTGTCTTTGGAAGTGCCCCGTGAGGATAATCCCTGGCAAGTATCCTGTACAAGCATTCGGGAGATTAATAGTGCCGGTATTATTTAATTTCCTTGTGGATGGTATAAGAGGGAAATTGCGACGTCGTGTTGGACATCGAATGGTGAGGAGGAGAGGTTTAGGCGTGGAATAAATCCAGGTACCTCGTTGATCTATTCTTTTAAAAATCGGCAAGAATTGAGGGACAATTTGTCGCGCGCAGAGATCTTTGACCTTATTTTCGATGCCACTAAATAAAGCATATTCGCAGCTTTGGGACGGATCGCGTTGTATAGGGCTATCTAAAGAGCACATCGGGAGATGAGCGGCTTTACAGGTGGTTAGGTCGTGACGTTGCAACAGCATGTACGACTGTCGGTCCATCGAGAGCGCGATGACCGGGTGGGCGGTCTTAAATTGCACGAAAGTGTTTAAGGTAGAAATGTAAGTAGGGAACTGTACGATTTCGTACATATCAAAGGATCCGCTTGGGGTAATCAGTGGAATTTTTGTGAAAATTCGTAATTTGCCGGGAAGGGCTATCGCTATTGTTGTAATCCACTGATAATATTTAAATAGCGTATCCGGTTGGATGGATTCGATCATTGCGTAACCGTCCGGAAGTTGGATTTGTATATCGCGGAGTGTGTGTAACATGATCTCTCGCGGAATGAAATAATGGCTTAATCGTCCCTGCTCTAAAATGTCGATCGCTTCTCGTAATTCGACCAATTGGAAATGCAGTTCTTGGACGGCAGATTCAATGGTGCGTAGGATAATTTCATAGGCGAGGTTATAACGGTATACATTCATGAGTTCTCCGAAACTTTCGATGCGCTTAAATAAAAGGAAAATTTGATAGCGATTATTTTTACTGACATTTAAGGTATCAGTGAGAAGAGTGGTTTGGGATTTTAATAAATGAATAATTCCGTCAGTGTGCTGTTTTAGGGTTTCGATCTCAGCATTTAAGGCTTCAACCTCTTCCGACGTAGCGGTACCAAAAAGAAATTTAAGTGCCTTCCCTCCGATATCTACAAGTCCCCTCTTTTGTTTGGAGTTATCTTTTAGAGTAACTAGTGATAAAAGCTCGTGGTATTCGCTCTGGTAATTAAGGAAAGAAGCTTTTACTAATTGAAATCCGCCGGTGGGGAATTTCCAGGCGGTTGGATCGGAGCTATTGCTTAAAGGGCTACGCTTGCTCAGCTCTTCTAAGTAATCTATTGATTCCGAGATAAACTGAACTTGTCTTTTTAAATGGTCGAAGGTAAGGTCATTGACCAATGTCCAATGGCTGGCTGTCATGAGGAAATTTCCCTGATGGATGAAAACTACTCCTTTCGTAAACTTCATAGGTGCCGATGTCGGTTGTAGGGTGGTACATTGCATACTTAAGAACACGACGGTAAGTCGAAGGAAAATCATCGTGGCTCCCTAGTACTTCTCCCGAGGCTTTTATTCTTCCCTGAAACAGGGAAAGGTGATTATTAACATTAAAATTGTTACTCCTCGGGGGGGGGTTGATATCTAGAGCTACGTCAAATAAGAGCTAAGGTATGGATATATGTACTGTACTGGTTTCCCCCAATTTTCTTCATGAGTAAAATGGGAAAAAACTACAAGAAGGACGTTGAAATAATTCACCGTTTCGACGAAAAGGTAAACTCAACTTGTGAATGGAATTTTGTGTTTTGATTTAAGGAATTAATGATTTAATTAAATGCGTAGGTCTTCAAGAGAAAAAAAGAGAATTTCGTGAAGGAAATGCAAGAGCAACATTTCTTAGACAAAGAGGCACGACATGAACAGGAACCAAAGACGAAAACAAAACAACGTATTATCGATTCACTGTTGGATCTTCATGTCAAACAAGGTTTAATGTCGGAAGAAGACGTGATCAGAGATATGGAAAGCGCTATTTTCGCGGTAGGCATAATTCACTGAAAGTCTAATCAGAAATAATTATATAATCGTGCACGCATGTATTTCGACGATATTATTTTTAATCTTCTAAAGTAATGTTTTCCTAAACAGCGTATTGAAATATAAGTAATTCCACACACAGTTAACTCGGCCACAGAAATTCTAACTAAAGTATCACGTAAAACCTATTTCAAGAATTATCATAATTACTTTCTTGTAATTAGAAATTATATTTAAGTTAAGTTAATTACTATAATAAATAGTATTTGTAATTTCGGACTATTTTATAATTTTTTTAACATGGAAAGATTCGTAGTTTTGAAATTTGAATTTTGTTCTTTTAAATTTTTATTATGTGAAACATTATAAAAAGAAAGTTTGTATATAGAACAAAAGATTTAATAATTACTGTATATTTTCTCTATTTATATACATGCAGGAAACATATAGCTTTAAGAAATTAAAAATCTGTATCTACCATAGATTTTTAGACATTCCGAAGAAGATTATTATGTATGATTAAGGCGTAAAATTCCAGTTAAAAAGGATAGTCGTACCTGTACCTTACTGTTTCGACTTCATATCTGGTTCAAATCGAATGTGATTTTTGCTATTGATTATTTAAAATAGTATCTTGTAAATTTGTTACTTAGTTCTGTAGGATATTATCTGTTATCAAATTATTTTTTAGATCATTAGTTAATCAAATTATTTATGTAAATACGATTGAAAGAATTCAAAGCTTATGATATCTGAGATAACCGAAAAATTATGTAATCCAGAATAATTTAAGTCGATAATAACTGAAAAACCGAAAACGTCGTAAATATACGTCGTTATATTACGACATTTAGTGGGTTGTCGTAACTCAAGACAATTCAAGCTGGCCGATTCGGTTGTTTCGATCGACTAATTACAGAGTTTATTTACAATTTAACGTTTATTTCGTGCATCGATCGAAGACATTTTGTTCGTACAATTAATCTGACAATATCGAATGTGGTGAAAAGGTTTTTTGTTTTATTGAGGAACTGAAACTGCTTTTGCAAACGGGTAGATGCATAGCATTCTATTCTGTTAATTATGTAAAAATCATGAAAAAAATTGTTATAATGAATTACAGTAGAGACTCGTATATCGAAATCGCCGGTAATCGGCACGATTTTCAGTCGGACTGCGTCGTGCTGAATCGAACGTTTTTAATACTAAATTTACTTCTAAAGTATAATTTTCATGTTTTTATATTCTTGAATATATTTATTTTGTTTGTACAAAATGCGGAAATAAATTTTAACGATACGATAGCCTCGATTATTATTATAAAAATTTTCGTTAGGCTTAAAATCGACGAAAATTCAACACGAAGCGACACGCAACGGAGAGAAATTTGAACATCGGACAGGTTAATGTATTTTTTCGTACGTAATCGGTAATCGGAACAAATCCCTAATCTAAACAATTTCAGTCCCCAATTGATTCAGATTTTCGGTTCACTACTGTATTTAGAAATTTTAATAATTTTCTTTTACTGAAACGCTTTTCTAATCTCTCTTCATGTATGTCGAATTTATTCTATGCTTCTATGTACAGTACATCGCTAACATTTCACTTCTTCAAAATTAGGCCTAATCAATAACCTCGATTTTCGTGAAAAGTAACAGTTGGAGTTATTCTCCTTTTTATTAATATTATTATCTTTTCGACTCCATCTATCAACCACTGTATTTCGGAAGAAGTGAAATGACGCCTTTTTTATTCCTCTTTCATAATTTCACCAATACACGCCAGATACAATTAGCGCCATATGAATGTTTCTGGGCCATTTTCTTATTGGATAAAACAGTAAACTTTCGAAATCGGATCATTGATATTTTGTCGTAAATAGTACGAAAAACTATGTGAATTGCGAATGCGACAATGTCTCAAATTTGTCGTATGTAACCATGTCTCGAGAATACGACGTTGAAAATAACAGTTTCGTGAATCCGGAGGTAATATTGTATATCGACATTGATGATAATCTACTTTTATATTGGTATAGGTAACGTTTTGATGCTGAAATATAGAACATCTAAGTTGGGGATGTTTTGTGTCATTGTGTACCTTTCTATTCAGTTTGGAAGCTTAAAACTTGTTTTTTTAAATTTACTCGGTAGATGCGTGGTAATTACTTGCTGCAAGGAATGTGGTTGTGGATTGTAAAGTGGTATGACATCAATACGAAAGAAGCACGGTATTCATGCATGTCATATCCGAATATTAGAAGTTTATTATACAGTATTGATTTTGTAAATTATATAGAAAGCAATTTTACATTTCTTTTCAACGTATTTTAATATCAGGGTTACGACACAACCTCTCACGCTATATCATGGACTCTTTATTTCCTGGGAAGATTCCACGAAATACAAGAAAAGCTGTATCTAGAATTGCAAGACATTTTCGAAAATGATATGAATAGAAATATTACTATCGATAACCTGACGAAAATGACGTACTTAGAATGCGTAATTAAGGTAACTTTTTAATTACTTTAAATACACTCGAGGGTTAGTTTTATATGTTACAATTTTGAGGAGTCAATGAGAATCTATCCTCCCGTTCCTTTTATTGCAAGAAAAAATCCTTCGGAAATGAAAATAGGTAAATTTTTAATATATTGGTATTTGTTTTTCAATAATAATATTTTGTATTGGTTATTGACTTAAAGCATTAAGTCGTTGTCATTGAAATAGGTAATTACGTGTTGCCTGCCAATTCGACTCTTCTCATAAGTATCTATGGTATCCATCATAATCCTTCTGTTTACGAAAATCCCGAAGTGTTCGATACAGACCGCTTCCTACCTGAAAACTATAAAAATCTTCATCCTTATGCATTTCTGCCATTTTCTGCCGGTCCGCGAAATTGTCTCGGTAAGTGATTAGTGAATAAATACAAAAACAAAAGAATTATTTTATTAAAATGATTTATTTACAGGAAATAAACTTGCCATGCTTAAAATGAAAATAGTTTTGGCAAATGTTCTTCGAAATTTTAAAGTTTACTCTTTGGACCCTCAAGATATAATCGTTACTTCTTTTGAAGGTATTTTGACCCCAATATCAGGTATAAGAATGTATGTAGAAAAAAGGTGTATGATGTAAGATATGAAATAACATGAACGTTGAGAAAGTTTTTATTACAAATACATATAAACATAAGCCTATATCATATAATCTACACGAATGCATTTATAAACTGTATCGAAATGATTCTACCTATTATTGAACATTACTCATAAATTGTAATTCTTATTTTTATAGATAAAAATGACAAGAATAAAAATTTATTATGATTATTGTTATTAAATCTGCTTTCCAATAATACTATTTTTTGCTGTTTATTGCATTTTATTTATTTATCACATTGATCATTCCTCATATTTACTTTTACGTAAATTGAACTATTGTTAACGATCTGTTGTTCGTATTTACCTGTATTGTATAAAATGGGCCGAACATAGATGATTCAGTTAATAATGTGTCGTATTTCATTTTAACGTTTTTCTGATATGCTATAGAAAGAAAATTATACGAATCCGAATTTAATAAAGATATTTAAAATATTTGACTAATACGCACCTCTTAACACAAACACTGATTTATTGCCGATAGTTCGAAAAACCCTAGACTCCTTTCATATAAAATGTATACAATTGCCAAAGTAAAAGGTCCAAAAACTTAACACGATATTATATATTATAGGAGTAATAATTGTATTCCGTAAATAAAACACAATATTTAGTACAGAATTACATGTACACGAACACCAAATGTATAAATAGATTTGCTGTTCTGTACTTGAAAACTAGAAGCCACAGTGAAAACCAGGGCTGTGCAGTCAATAGATTTTTACACGACGTCGTCTCCGACTTTTTCTTACGAACGACTCCAACTTTTACTCCGACCAGGGGTTGACTTGTTACCAAAGTAGGCCCGAACATTCTGACGTCATCACATGATTTCAGAATATTACCATCAATAAATATAGTTCTAATAAAAATAGAACGTAAAAAGTTTTTTATTCTAAAGCTAAAATATTTTTCTAAGTCAGCGGTTCCTTCAAGTTTATGTGGAGCAAATTAAGAATTTAAAAATTTTAAGCGAACCACACATAGGACGACGACCTTTTCTTTGAAAAAATCAGCCACAATAGGTAAAAGACCACACAATAATATTACACTACTACTACTCTACTACAAATTAAATACGATACAGGACAAACAAAACTTATTTATTAATAATCAACGTGAATGGAAACTGACATTGCACGTCTTCTGCCAGTTTATTGTACTCTGGTACATAATATGTCAGAGCAAGAGTCATACAATCGTTCACATGCTTGTCATTCTGGATCTAAACTTTGATTTTAAAAATTTCATTGTCAAAAAGCCACTTTCACAAAGGTAAGTTGATCTAAAGCAGTTTAACATTTAAAAAGTTTCCTTTACAAGTGGATATTTCTCTCATCCACAAAAAACAGTTTGTGATATTTTCTCTTGTTTTTAATTGTAGGTCAAATTGAAAATCAACTATTTTCATTCTTAAAATACTGACATTTTTATACAATATATTGCAATCTTTTGCGATATTTCAGAAATATTAATATTAACAAATGGATTTAGAACAAATAAAACAATTGGATGAATTTTACGAAAATCAGAGAATCTAATTTCGAAATTATTTTTAAGTTCAGCAAGACTTTCAGAATATTTCTGATTCAATTTTCTTATATTTATGAATATAGTTCTGTAAATTTAGAAAATGGCTGAAGTTACCTTTTTTAATTTGGAATAGCCACAAATTTAATTTTGACTGAAATGCATTTATACTTCCTATTAATTGAAAGAGCGTTCTTTGTTCTCCTTTAAGTTTAAGATTGAGTTTATTCATTTTGGTTGTTATATCATTAAGAAAGGATGAATCTGACAACCAGCCATGATCATTAAGTTCTTCGTAAGTTTCGTTTCTGGATTCTACAAACAATTTTTTTCTGGAAAAAAATCTACAAATCGTTGTAAGACTTTTCCCTTACTAAGCCATCTAATTTCAGAATGTAACATTAAATTTCAATATTCAGCATCAAGTTCATCAGTCAGTATTTTAAATAATTTGCTCTGAAGTGGCCTGGTTCGAATAGAATTTACAATTTTTACAACAACTTACACGACACGTTCATAATGCAACACTTTTGTACATAATGCCTGTTGATGGATGGTGCAGTGATAATGAAAATAATTTGGAAACTCAGCATCATTTTTACATAATGTAATGAAGCCACACCAGAACCAATCATAGCAGGTGCTCCATCAGTTGTTATGAACACAAGTTTTTGAAGGGGCAGATTAATTTCTTTAATGTAGTTTTTAATAACTTCGTGTACAGTCAAACCTGTTTTTATGCGGGGGATAGGGACTGCATTAAAAAAAACGCATAAAAAAAATCGCACGAAACTTCACGAGGGGCTATAAAAAATAGTTTTCGCAACACAATTAAAAAAATATTTTTTTATGCGGTCAATAGGGACCGCATAAAAAAAGTCTCACATAGAAAATAACTCAAAACCGTACGAAATAGAATTTATTGACAACAGATGTCAGCACTTTACTGCATCGTCTGGTCTAGCGTCTGTTTTACATATTTTTGTCCAGGTGGTGTTTTGTTGACTTAAAAAGTAAATAATTTCATTTTTCGCATATTCATGCAATAATATTACTATAATAAGTGCATTTATGCAATAATAAGTTTATTTAGCTATAATAAGTCAACGTGAGACATGACGAATCGCACGAGACTAGTCGCCAACTATACCGCACAAATAAAAAATCGCACAAAATAAACTGCACAAATTAAAAATTCGCATTAAAAAAATCGCACAAATAAAAATCGCACATAAAAAGAGCGCATAAAAACAGGTTTGACGTGTATATTCTTTCCACGTGTATTTCGTTGTAGTGACAAAACTGATAGTAATATCTTCTTTCACTGAACAATCGTTAAAAACCATCTTTATATAAATATTTATTTGAGCAACATTACAGAAGTCTGTTGATTCATCACGTTGTAAACTTAAAAAAAATGCATTTTTCTAAATCCTTCTTTCTTTGTAATTTAATATTTTCAGACATTGCTTCTATTTTACGAGTGACTGAATTTCTCGGCAATGGAACATTTTCAATAGCTGATATAATTTCCTTCTTATTTTTAAATTTTTGAAACAGTGTTTGTGATGCTGCAAGCATTGCTTCTTCAATTATTTTGCCACGTCAAAGGGTTTTTTTGGCATTTCAAGTATATGTGCAATCTTAAATGAAGCAATTGTGGGAAACGCCGGAAGGTAGGACGGGAGTCGTACCTCCTTTTTCTTCGGTGAACAGGTCGGCAAGACCCACCCCACTGTCAAGGATGGCTAAATTGTTCGCGATATCCCGACGAGTCGGGATAGGTTAATGAATTGTCAGGTCGAGTGGAGGGAGTGTGTGGGGTCGTCGATAAGACAAGGTAATATCCATAATAACAGAATAACACAGATAATGGTTTATTTAGATAAAGAACCTAATACAAGGAAGCTACGCATCCCGTCCCTAATCGCGTGAGAGAGAGAGAGTTCCTAATGGTTGGAAGAATCATACCTCGTCTTCTGAAGTAGTGACAATAATCGTGTGACGGATCGTCGCTGGAAAGGCGGATCGGTCGTTCTTCGGCTCTGGCGGTGGGTGGAAGAATCGGGCTTGGCGGCTTGTAGTCGGCGGCTCCGGCGTTTTCGGGGGTGACCTTCGATACGGTTTCGGTTTCGTCGAGACGTTCGTTGTCTTCGTACGTTCAGCCACCCCCGTTCTCAGATATCTCCCCCCTTATATATTCCCGATCTCGTCCGCTGCGATCACCAATCGCGACAGAGGGTGATGAGTCGGGCTCCGTGTCTCAGAAGTAGGATCCAGAGAAGAGGAAAGCGGGTTTGACGTCGGAAGGCTGTACAGTACATCCTTCGAATCTTGATCGCTATCTCTGATCTTGATCGTTATCTGTCGAGGGGATTCAAACAATAAAAGTTTAAAATCAGACTGGCCGGTTTAAGCCGGTCCTCACACAATTGTAGAAGCTCTTGATTTAGGGTAACTATAAGATAAATATAACTGTTAGTATCCTTATATTTAGCCTTAAAATAAATCAAACGGTAAAATCTTAGGCAATCCTGACTAACGATACGGTGCCATGTTTGATCCCTGCTTCGAAAGGAGACGATATAGTCTGCCACGAAATGGCAGTCAACTACTTCCGCTAATTTAGAGAAAAAAATTAATTTTCGGCGAGAACTTTTGTCCATCTTGTTTACGAAATATATATATCTTTTATTTCTTTCATTTAAAAATTTATTTATATATACATATTTATGTATAATTTTTAAAACTATTTTATTTTTAATAAACGTGATGAACCTGAATACACAAGCAACATTAGAACGGTACGTTTTAATGTTGTTCGCGAGCACAGGGTTAAGCATCGCTACTTTAAGTAAGGAGTCAATAGGATAATTTTTACTTTTCCGTTGTATATAACAGAGGAAAAGTGTAGCGATCGTTCAAAAAGTGATTCCACCACAATTTTTTGTTCATTTTTGGACTCGGGGCATCTCGAATTGTCGAGTTATGCAAAAAATGCGGTTTATTTCCTATATGAACAAATGTTAGACTATATGGGAAGCACGATTTTGAATCGGGATTGGATGGTTCAACACAGGAGTTATTAAGCTTGAAAATAGTTGAACTAAATCGATTGGTACACATTCTAACATTCGTTTGCATTTCTCTACGTTTCGAGGCTTCAGCGTCGAAAAGAGTAAAAATCATAGAAAGTCATTTTTTGACTGATTGTCATTCTTTTCCTTTGTTTTAGGCCTATACTGTATAATAGCAGGGAAAGTAATAATGACGACGATTCTGATTATTAAAAAAAATACAAAATAAAACGATTTAAAAAATTAATTAAACGTTAAAATTTGCCACATCTACTGAATATATAAGTTCATATTTATTGGTTTGATGATGGCGTGAAGTCCTAAAAACGGTTTGACATAAACATTTATATTAGAAAATTGTTAAAACAAAACGAAACTAGAAAAGAAAACCTCTCCGTTTTTAAAAACCGAACAAAGATCTTATTAGTTGTTCTAGTCATATGAAACCGCGATAAGAAAAAAGGGTTAATGTTACCTATGGTAGCCAAGATGGCGACGGGGAAATTTTTCTACCCTACAATCTAGACGGCGGCAGGGATTTTTCCCCCGCCCGTATATTGCACGCGGCGACCGCGAAATTTTTTCTTTCTACCGTACATTTCAACGGCGACGTGAAGGTTATTTCTACCCGACGGTCTATATTAAGAATACTAAAAAACACGAACGAAAAAACAAGAGCACTTACTTTGTTACTGAGCCTTTCCTCTTTTTCTTCGTTTCCCGTCGACTGAACTTGATTCTCCGGCATGAGAAGAGGATCTCTTTTGCGCTTTTCTTTTAACAATGTTCTCGTTTTTTTCCACCTTTTTCTTCTTGGCAATAGGTGCGGGAGCGGCCGGAATGGTCTCCGGTTCTTTCCAACTAGGTACTCTTCCGCGACCGGGAAATATCATTCTGACGTGTTTGATAAAGGTGTGGAATTTTTCGCCGGGATTTTTTAACGTCCAATTGTGATACTTCTTATACATGAATGCGTACATATACGAATCCGACAAATCTTCTGTGTAATGTTTCGGCAAATTCTTCTTGTTTTTTAAGTGACCCCACAATCTTTCGATATTCTGAGTATGAACGCCTGTAATCGGGTTGACAAAATTTTCAGAGTGGTTTACTGTTTTATGAGAAATTTCTATACCTTCTAAATCGTCGATGTGGTTATATCCCTTCCATTCGTCTGTGAACACTGAGCTGCCGGAGTTAACGTATTTCGAAATGATCCAATTGAGAGTTATTTCAGATCTGTCATTAACCTGGCATATAAAACAAGTCTTGTCCTCCCGGCACAAACCTCCGACGACCCATTTAGTGCTTTTCATCTTTCTTCCTTTCTCGTATTTTCGTTTACATATCACTGTTTCGTCTATTTCCACTGTTTTGCCGACGCCTCCTATTTTAAACGATGTCAGATTGTGTAAGGACACTAACATAACGAAACGTACGTGGTTAGCCCAGTCTATTCCTGCCTTTTTAGAAACGCCCGAGGAAATTGCCGAATTACTCGTCGTGCACTCTAAACCAATATAGTGCCATATGAATGCCAACAGATTGGCCCACGAAACATTGCCGCATTTCCCTTTGAACGTTCCATCGAAAGCCGAACTATTCCGCCTGCATTTTCGGCAACGCATCGCGCAAGACTTCCGGTCGCTGCGATAAATCAATTTGCATGTTTGGCCGCATTCCTCGCAAACTTCCTCGGCGTGTTGGAGGCCTAATTTCACGGCGAATTTCAGTCCGCCATCAATTCGTTCGTCTAATCCCAACTCGGAATACTCCGCTTCGATTAACTGATAAAAACGTCGTCCAGTACACTGTTTCCAAAATCCGTCCGATTCTAAATCACAATCCGCCATGACTCGGTTGCGAAATATCTATTCCAAAAATCACAGAAAACGCTTAGCCTACTTTTCAATATAAACAACTTTTCCAACAGCCTAAATTCGCAAATAAAATTAAGAACATTACAAATTACCTCGTAATTAAAAAATTCCAGAAGTAAGAAAAAACCAACGAAATCTCTCGGCACGACAAGACGCCCACTCATACTCGGAGGAAAGATTTGCATAATTCCGATAACACGCAATTCGAAGAATCAAAGCGCCCTCTACGGATATCTTCAGTTGATGACGAAATCATGACGTAATCCCGGTCGCAATCTCGAACGGAGAGTGAAAAAATTTCCCCACCGCGGTCTATAATTTCCCCGTCGGCCTCCATAATTTCCCCGTCGCCATCTTGGCTACCATAGGTAACATTAACCGAAAAAAGAATGCTATTGCTGTAAAACAAAAAGCAAGAATTGTAAATGATTAATAATTGTAAACGAGCGTCCTCCAGTAGAGATGGACCTGTGACAAGGTGCTCGTATACAAATAATTACCACATAAAAATTTTGAAAAGGGTAAAGGTTAATGACAAAAAGGAACATCGCGTCAGGTCGTTAAAATTATAAAACGTCAGACTAGACAACAATGGGGAAAAATATGAGCGCAAGTTCCAAAGTTCCATCAACACTTTCCATCCAGAGTTAACGGATGGTGTCAAGTAGATTCTTCGAAGCGGATCTTTCTCGTGATTCGAACAGGAGTCGTTTTTCGCTTAGGAACAGACGAGGGAGCAATCGGGGAGCGGGAAAGTAGAACCGATCAGATACAAAAAGGAGAGAAAACGTAGATTGAAAAAACCGGTTTCGAAGGACACGACAGAGGATTTTCCGAGAGGCTTCAGAAGACACAAGACGTGTATGCCAAGGTGTCCAGCGAGCAGCCTACGAGACTCTTCACCTGCCGCTGTCCCGGAGCCTACCTTCGAGTTATTTAAACATCAAATTAGCTATATAATTCAGATAATTATGCTTTATTGTTAATTTTTATGAATGTAAGCACATTTCTTATAAAAAATATATTTTATTTGTTGGTTTTTCGTAATAAGTTTAATTAATTCAAAGTATTTGCGATAGATGGCGTCTCATTATTATTATACAAAAATTCTTATACGAAATATAATGACTATTTCAAACAAAAGATGGCGTTGCGTATTTTTCGAACTTAAAAACATATAATTACAGTATATCAAATTATTATTTTCGTGGAACACACAGTTTCATGTGAAATATTTATTGTTTTATTAATTAAAATACTTTTTAAATATTTATTATTTTTTTCTCAATATATATATATAATTGTTTAAATCTAAAAATATATCTATTTTAACTGTTCGGTTGATATAAATACTTTATTTATTTAAACATCGAATTGGCTCTATAACTATGATAATTATGTTATCGTTTTACATTTCTCGCGTGTATGTGTAAATCGTTAAATAAGTTAGTAAATTCAATGCCAAAAACTCTTCTTTGAGGAAAAAATTTATTTACTGAAATTTTTGAACAAAAATTATCAATTATTTATCAGATAATTTTGGCGTGAATCTTGAATTCACGCCAAAATTATTTCAAAGTTATTAGGCTTATATAATTTCCTTAATAAATTTTAAATCTTAATTATTAAATATTAAGCGTATTATAATTAAATATAGAAAAATTCGTGTTATATTTTAAAATTAATACTAATTAAAACTCAATAAAGTAAAATTAAAGGTAAATATTTTAAATAATTTCATAAATAGGAGAAAAACTTAAATATGTAAATAAACTTTTCCTTTAGATGGCGCGCTGAATTGAAAGGAAAATGGCGCTTCCTGGTTTAGCACGTAATACGTAGGTTTTCAATCGTTTAAAAATGATTACTTTAACTAAAATTAACGTTGTCAGTTTTAAACAGGATTATTTTCCGTGTACTCTCTACAAACAAGAGAATAATCACTTTCATATGTTCCTAATTTCACTTGATAGTGATAAAATATTTTAAAGAGATTTCTTATTTTATTAGTAAGTTATCTTATGCACTCAACTATTTACTTATACCAAATTAAAACCCACGTTTATATAAACATGTTTGTTTACACAATATTCATTTTCTTTCATTTTTAGTCACTAACGAATTTTGTGTACAAACGTGTTGACCCAATGTCTGAGTCTTCCATCACTTATCCGAAATAATTACATTGCCTTACGTCCTCTTATATCCGTTTACTAAAATTGAATTTGAAATAAAATAATCCATTTTCCAATTGTTTACATGCTTTTTTCCCAGGAATTCCAGGTAAATTATTGACAGGTAACGTTAAACGAATTTTTTCTTATCAAGAAAAATAGGAACAAAGTTCTAAATGGTGCCCCTTTTAGCCGACCAGATTGATTCTGTGTATCTACCAGAACATTTTGTTTGTGTTATGGTAATTTTAGGTTTTTTTAAACCGCAATATCTCGCTTAAAAATCGTGTGACGTTCGAATTGTTTTATATCACAAATTGTTTAATTTAATTTGAAATATCATCAAGGTTTAAAAAATTTATAAAATGTTATATTTTTGACTAAAAAATAATGGTATTATAAAACATCTAATTAATTTTCTATATAATAATATTACTTGGATATATGTATGTATTTTGTTTCCTTTAAAAAAACTTTTGTTTGTTTAAACTTAAAAAACTTAAATGAGATTTGTTAACATTGTTATTTTCTTTCCTATTTTGTAGATAAATCAACAAAATTAAATAAAATTTAGAACATTACAGACAGCGATGAACAGCAAATAATTTGTACAAAAACAAATAAAATAAAAATATTACTTTATTAACAAATAATTATTACAAAATTAAAAGATTCATATGAATACTTTTCAACCCCCGCACATAGATCACACACTCGTGTCTTACGTTTCTTTTTTTCTATGTGAAAACAATACGATAATTTATATTTTTCTGCCAATTGAATAACAGAGAAAATAATTTTTTATCTCGTACCGGAACGATTTGGGAATCTTATGTGGGTACGACTTACGACACAGCACGAATTACATTTCAAATGAACATAAGAAAACACTGAATAAAGCTATTAAGATTTGTTTCCAGTAAACAACTATTTAGATTCTATAGAATGAACACTTAAAAAGAAACATGAATTTATCAACAACTAGCTGACCCGGCCACGCGTTGTTGTGGCTCAAAATGTATCTATTATAAATGTATAACACTTCCTCCGTGGGGGAATTTCAAAAAATCCGTTCTTAGTGTACATTCTCTTGACGTAACCTATTAAAACGCAATAAAAAACGCAAAAAACCGCATCTAAAATAGTATAATAGAAGCCAAGTTCTTCACGGTAATCCATAATCCTGTCCATCTCCCCCCCCCAGCAGGGGGAATTTCGACATGTATATTATATAAAAACACGTGCGTATTCGAATGCAACGTGGTGTCAAAATTTCAAAGGAATCGGTAGGAACAAACGAACGTTATATTTTATTTATATAGATAGAAAATGATCTGCTTTAGTCCATTCTCACAGAAAAACATAATGCCTCACAGAAAAGCAAACTTAGGTCGTCGGAAGTTAGCGCCATCTGTTGGACATAAAAGCCTTAATCCATATATAAATATATTTTTGAAAGGGGAGAAATGGTGGTCTTCACATATGCCAGAAACCTTCGCGGGAATGTATTAAACAACTTCCCAAAGTTTTATGGCAATCGGATAAATGGTATAGTAATGCATGAAGGACAAACAGACTGACACACAGACAGAGAGACAGACAGACACACACACAGACAGACAGACAGACATACATACATTCGTTTTTATATATATAGATTTACTTGCTACAGAGCTACCAAATATATATATAGAAAATTATAAGAAAACAACAATAAACTTATTTGTTGTGAAAATTTGTTACTACGCCGTTGGTGACAGATACTACGTTAACCAATATAGTTGACTGAAGTTTACATCTTATTGCCGCTAGAACTGCTGTTTCCGCGGTATTAAATTTAAAATTTAAGAGGTACGATTTAGGCAACGGTACGACTTAGGCGACTTTCCCCTATATTTTATATAAGGAATCTCTATAATTTTAAGTTGTAAAGTTATACAACTTTAATGTATAAGTTACAAAATGTAAGATGTGCGACTAATATTACATAGAAACTTTTTCTGTTTGGAAATGTCTTGTATTATTTAGTAACGGTATTCAATTTATCACAGTAGATCCTCGTTAATTCGAACTCAGGAAAGGCTAGTGTAACTTTCTAGAAAAGATCTAGTGCTTTACATCTTTGTTAAAAAGTCTTGACTGTTTGTTAAAAAACAAATTTATTGTTTACAGACTGAAGAGAATTCCGATCCAAAATGCATTTAAATAGAATATCTGAAAATTAATCGTCTGGGTAATTCTTGAACTCGGGTGAACGTCGGAATCGAAAGACAAAACATTTCTGTTTATTATTTAATTATATTTTTCAAAAGACTATTTATGTTTATGACAGGGATCTACCCAGCAAAAATGACATGGGAATTTTTTTTTTAAATCAGATTCGAAAGTGGAAAACTTACAGCAGAAGCCAGGGATTCGCCCAGGCATTCAACTAAACAAAATTTGTTATATAAAACAAATCAAAGCGATTTTTAAGCGATATTTTGCATCTATAATCGATCTGTTCTTTATATCTTTTATTACAAACATGCCACTTTTTACGAATGTTATATTTTAAAATTTCACATAGAGTTGGACAGCTGGTGTCGAAATACCCGTCACGTTTGTCCCTTCTGGACACGTGATTAAAATGCGAACTATTTTTAAATGCTTTCCGCGCAAAAATCAACGTGTTACTTTTCAAATTATCTGAACATATGCAGTAGCAACCACAGCGTGTGGTCAGATGAATATGCAAATTTCAATAATAGGTTAAACACGCATTTACCTCCTTCCGTCACAAGACAATAAGTTTCTGATTAGTTTATTTCATAGACGAATGTTAATTATTTTATTTAAATTAAAATTTTAAACAAATAAAATACGCAGAATAATTTTTTAAATTTTTATTAATAAAAGATGTTAATAAGAATCGAAATTTTCTTTCGTGTACCGTTTAACTGTAGTAAACACTTCCAGGAAGATTAAAAATAGGTCAATTTTGGGTTATTATTTCCAGCAAAGACCAATCTTCTTGTATGATTTGTTCACAGCACACTCTTATAATTAACATTTGATAGCTTTCGATTAGTGATATAACGAATAGTATATTCGGCTTCAGGGCGAATACCGAATATTCGGCCAGGAGCGTGGCCGAATGGCCGATTATTCAGCCAAACTATTCGGCTTGATGAAAGCACGTACAAAAATTGGCGCGCAAACCGCATTATGGCAAGGATCGCGCACCCTGCTTTCTATTGGCCCGTTGTCACTACAATTTTTTCTTCCAGTAGGTCTAAATTACCTAAATTAATTAATTAAATCATAATTATTAAAGTTAATATGACATGGAGCCTAACGTCTACCTCTAGTGCCAAATTGCTTTATAATTTATGTAATAGCCGTAAATAGCCCGATACGATTCGGCAGTTGTTGGTATTTGGATGTAAGTTATAACTTACATCTAAATACCAAGTTATTTTATTTTGCAATCGATTTTTTTAACTCTTTAATTAAGCACTAAAATTTTGTTTTTACCACGTATTTGTAGACTGAATAGTACCCCGAGGATATACTTTAGTGGGGATGTATGGTCTAGTTTCTCCCCAGTTGTGGAACAGTATAAATATATTATCTATTTGTGAAGTTTTGTGATATTTTGTAGCTATTGTTTTTGTCAATATTTTTAAAATTAACACGATTTCAAATGTTATCTTTTGTATATAATGAGAAATGCTCATTCTTTGCTTTATGTATAAAATAAATTATATATTAGTTACTCATCTTCTGGAAATAGATAAATAATTCTTTCATTAAATACGATAAGTTCCAATAAAACGTTTCGTAAATCATTTTAAAATATCGTAGAAATGTTAAAATATACGCGAATAGGGATATAACATAATTAACTAAACAATGACAGTAATGCCCGATACATTCTAACCTACACGCCATCAATGCCATAAGATATCGGGCTAGATAAAGGCTATAATATTATTTAATTACGAAATAATTTAATACTAGAGTTAGATGCTATTTCTTATAAACTCTAATAATTATAATTTCATTAATAAAAGTAACCAAAATGATTAATTTACTGTGTTTTTGTTATTTCTTACTCTTGTTTTTAGGTATTCGGCCAAATAGGCCAAATTCCGGGTAGTAACCGAATATTCGTTACATCACTACTTTGGATTAAATGAGGATCTTAGGAAAAAGAAACCGTGTCGATCTAGCAAATTTTTCAACGCCAACGAGTATAATTGTCTATCGTTGGCCACAATTTATACAGTTTATTATACGCTAATTTAACATTACTTTTATCATCTAATTTCAAAACTCTAATCCAAAATGAAACTATTGATTTTATTATTATTACTGATATTCTTTCTAGAAACACCAAATTCCAATCGTAACATGTATGCTGGAATTTTATGCTATAACATGAAAATTCGTCAAAGATATAAAGCAAGGACAATTTCCAGTTTATCGTAATAAGTAATTGCCCATATAGGAGCAGCAAAAGTAATACAGAATAAATCATCGAACGAAATAACTTTACATAAATATAGACAAAATTAATTTTAGCTGTTGAAAGAATAGGCCCTACTGAACCCGTTACCATTTTAGCTTTACGTATGTTATAATTTTTTCGTTGTAAAAATTGTCCAGAAGACTAAAAAATACTCCCAAGTATATGTAATTCGAAACGATCCGTAAAGGCTACTTATTAAAAAAACCACTTCTCTCTGTGTGATCAGTTGCCTCCTTTCTTGAATATCATTACTTTTGTTTTAGAAACATTTATAGTTAATCATTAATATATAAAGAATATTCTTTGGAGAATTTAGTAGCATAAAAATTGAACCATCTTTCCAAGAAAATCCTTAAATTATAACGTGATGGACTTTTACGTTTAAAAGTATTAATTATTTGCCAAAATATTTTATATTGTACGGTTAAAATTGACAGCTTTATAACAAAAACAAAAAGTTATTCATATATGTGAAAACAAATGGTTGATTTATATTCCTTACACTACACTGGATATCAAAGCAACAAATATTTTATTGTAGGAATATATAAAGTTTTCATAACTCAGAGTTTTCTTTATTAATGTTAACATTGAGTCGAGTAAATCATTCATAGTCTCGTCTATATGCTATCTCTCTCATCCAACAGATATTGACTTTTATAGGTTTTAATGTTATGAGTAGTTAAAGAACTCGATAAACAGTTATTTTCTCTATAAATAACGCTTTAATATAAGTAGATGTTAGCGCACGAATGTTATATGTATTGTTAATAATTTAATTAAATTTATACAAAATAACATATAAATTATTTTAATGTAACGACTTGATAAATTATACAAAAACTAATGAGAGAAGAAACAGTATTTTACTGCGAAACAAAATTATTTATGTATAAGTATCATTAATTAGAATCACAGCTCATATCCTTTTTACAGCACAATTTACGACCATAATGATCGAGTTTCTGTTTAGGTGAAATGAACCCTCTTCCGCATTTATTACAAGAGTATGGAAATAAGTTTGTATGCTTGTAGATGACGCGAGCCTTTAGTAGAAGCTTGTATGAAACCGGTAAAACAGAAGCAGGTGTAAAGCCTGTTTTTAGAATGTATGTGACATATAATAAGGATGTAGAATTAAGAATAAAAATTAGAATGTATGTGACATATAATAAATAGTAATATTGCCTAAACATTCAGAGGTTTTAAATATTTTAATTATCTGTTGAAAAAACAAACATTTTTATTTGTATAATGCAATAATTCCAAATTCGTGTCTTTCCTAGTTTTAGGATATAATGCATAAATGCATTAAAAGTAACAATTATAAGGTGACCAGATTTTAGCATTGGTAAAGCGGAACAAAATACATGGGTAGGGAGAGGAGAGGTGTTGTTTTGTTAAAAAAAACTGTTCTAGAGTAACAAAATTTTATCATGAAAAAACCGCATAAATTGTATTGTACTTTTTAAAATTTCAAGACATGTAAAATTTACAAATATAATAAATATATATACTATTATAAATTTTTAAAAATTCTTTATTCTTTTACATATTTCTCATTTGAGTGAATTTTTTTTAAATAAATCGCTGTCGTTGTTTAAAATGTCATAAAATTTTTCACAAGAATTTGTTAATTTATATTTTACACATAATACTGCTTTTATAGTCTCAACACTTAATTGTGATTTGTCAGATGTCTACAATTTATTCACGGTAGAAAAAACGCGTTCAGTGGGGGCATTTGTTCCCGGTAAGGACAGTGCGTATTTCACAATTTTTAATGCGTTATTGTATGGAACATAGTTTGTTTAAAAATGATGAAATATTTTTGCCATTTGTTTTCTGATGAGATTTTTGCTGATGCCCAAGATTTAACCTTTTCCTTATCAATATATATATTTTTTAATAATGATACTTCATTAAAAAGATCATTTTCAAAAATATTGCTATCTGGAAAATGTTGACTAATGTGATCGAATGATTTTTACACATCTTCCCAATTAAGTTCTTGTTTTAACATGACTTAATGAAAATGTTTAATATCATTGTAATGTCCCAGCAATGAATGCCCGTTGTTTACACAGAAAGAAATTGAACCCAATTATTGACGAACAGTGTGCTGAGATTAATGGACAAATACAAAAGAACGTTACATTCCATTTGCAAAACTTAAAAAATAAATTCAATCCTTATTTACCTGACTGCAAGGACAAAGGTATTCGAAAACTGATCCGCAATCCTCTCATAGTCAACATTTTTGAGGTGCCGGATAAAATACAAGAAGAGTTTATTGAGATGCAACACGATAATAACTGCGAGGATCATTCCAGACAGAAATTAATCTTGAAGATTTTTGGAGCCAAAAAGCTATTGCTTTTTCTAAGATTCGAGAAATTGCTTTACGGTATGTAAATTTATTTTCAACAACATATTTTTGCGAGCGAGGATTCTCAGTGCTTTTGAAAATTAAAAATAAACATGAAAATCAGTTGGATGCCAATGCCGACACGCGTTTGACTTTGGGTAGCACTGAACCAAGAATTCAGCAGTTGGTAAACAGTATGCAGTTACAAAAATCGCACTAAAATAATATAATTAATGTATTATTTTCGCAAATAATATAAAACTCTTGGTTCCGAATAATTTTATATTTGTTTAATTTATAGAACAACCTTATAAGAACTTATATAACTGCCAAACAGTTCGTGGTCCATGGCAAGACAGAAATTATGATAAATGGTTCCTCATCACATCCCACATCACTGCCTTAGGCAGATCGTCCAAGTGTTGCGTTACCATAACTTAACTAAACGAATGTAAAAAAAATATTTTTTTTATTTTTCAATATAAAGTTCTATCTCGTTTATAAGGTACTAATATTATTGGGAGACCGCGGATTTTAGCGGAAAAATCTGTGTAAATGAAAGAAAACTTTCATTTTTTTTGTTCAAGAATTTTGTAAACGATAACCAATAGAAAAAAACTCATCGCGGAGAAACGGAGCAGAGGTCTCCAGTAACTATTAACAGTTAGGTGGGAAAGTTGACACTTTGCTGTCAAGAATTCGCAAGTCATCGTCAACATGCGACGCTTTCCACACTAACTCTATAAAAGCTCGCGCAACCGGAACTTTGCGCGCTCGCATAGGAAGTTATTATTATACTTGTGTCTGTCTTCATGCCCAGGAACGAATTCCTGTCGAAGAGGACCTACGAGTAACTCTTCCACATCGTCAGCGACCGCCATACATCGAATTACATCGTCCAATCTCACACTAAGAAGTATTTTGTTAGGACCTTTGTAAACTCTCTCTCCGGCAACAGCAATAGGCTTAACGCATAGCCGTCTTAGTTAGAATCTGTAAACTTGCATATACTGTAGTTGCATTCAAGCGTATGTTAACCGCATTTAATCTGTCTGTCGTAGAATACTGTGTAATCGCCTTGTATGTTATTCTAGTTATTCAATAAATGTTTTATTTGTTAACCTGTCTCCTGTCAATCCAAAACTCCTGTCGACTTACCGACGCACCTCCCCACTCACTTTTTTCCCTCCTAGCCATCCGAAACGACAACGAGATCGGGTTTTGCCAACTCGTGCAGTGTAAGTGGTCAGCGAGGATAAACCCCTGATTCTCTGCTTATCTCACACTGGTGTCAGGAGTAGGGTGAAGCCAACTTCCAGGCTTTCGACAGGTTTGTTCGTCAAAGACAAGTTTTGTTCGCATTAGACAGGTTTTCGTAATTAGCTAGAGATGGAAAGTGAGAATCCACGAGCTACGCTCGGAGGAATGGGATCGCTTATCCCGTTACTTCCCTTTTTCACCGGCGAGACGCAATGCATCAAAATCACAGACTTTTTCGACTCATTAGCTGATATTGCAAAATCATCAAGATGGGCCAAGGCGCAAATGCTAGCCGTCGCTAAGTTAAACTCACAGGCATAGCGAGGGAATTCGTTAGAAAAGATCGACGTATTAAAGCAGTGGTAGACTATGAGGAATTTAAGAAAATATTAATTGAACGTTTTGACAAGGAGCCTTTCTCGGTTCGGCTGAGTAAATTTTATGCTTGCTTCCAACGCCCCGATGAGGATGTGCAAACCTATGCGGTTAGGCTACAGGTACTAGCCTCTGAAATAGAGATAAAACACGAAGGTGTGGATGCAGCTGAAACGGCAGTTGTTCAACTCATACAAGCGAAGGAATTGGACGAACGACTGAAGGCACAATTTTTAAACAGCATTGATATACGGATCCGAAAAAGGACCATGAGTAGGGAGCCTGACACTTTCGATTCCGCTTTCAAAGTCACCATCAGCGAGGAAACCATTGAGGCTCTAACGACCCATCATCGCGGGAGCATTCAAACTGTTCAATCGAAGCCGGAATCAGGGAAATTCACCTTAAAGACCACATAGAGAAGTTAGCAGAAGAAATGGACGCCCATAAGAAAAACTTGGCAGACCTCCAGAAAAGGTCGGCAACTCCTGAACCCGAGGATCGAAAGAGACGAGAGAAAAGACAGTGGAAACTCGGATCAAGCGAACAAATCCAACAAATTCGTCAAACAGACCCAGATTCAGAGGATGAGGAACGGTGGAAAGGCGTTGTTCGAGCCGTAGGGACTCAATCGAATTCGAAAATTATTTTAGGATACATAAATAATGTCCCAGCGAAATTCATCATAGATTCCTGAGTCGAATGACACAATGTTGTTGAATGAAGTGGCAAATCGGCTTAAAGGAAAGGCATCTGTTAAGTTTGGCACTGCGAAGAAAAATCAACGGCTCAAGAGGAGAGTCGATTCAAACAATTGGCATGGCAGTTTCCACTTTCAAGTTTAGGGGATACAAGTTCCTTATGTCATGCAAGATAGTTCGAAAAGATGATTACTTCTCCGTGTGATGGAATAATCAGCAGAGACCTTCTCGAGCGGGAAAATCTGGCGTTCGATGAGGACCGAAAGAGAGTTCTCTTGCCCGATGGCAAAGTTATTCATTTTTGTTCTTCAAAATAGCCAAAGATGACCAGACTTAGAAGAAAATCTCCTGAGAACAAAGAAGAATTGAACGTTCTCCGGTTCATGCATCTGTCTAAACACCTCTCCCAAAGGCACGAAAATCAACGACCCGGAAAGGAGAGAACCGAATCACCTGAACTGAGCTACATTCGCATCATCCGAAACAACTCGATCAATCCCGAAGGGTATACAAAAACGGAAATAAAGCGAATTAACGTCGAGACTGGAGAAACCGAGCCTCCATCGGACCCCGAAGAACACAGAGAATCCGAAGACACACGACAGCGGCACTACAGAACTGAGTCACGAGGAGATAAGAAGAAACAAAAACGAGGTCAAGGTGAAGGAGCGAGACGTCGCACTAATCTGCTTCACTTCATATTATTCATCTTATCTCTGATTAGAGGAACCTTTCCAGGCGAGAAATCAAGGAGAGTTCAACAGGGCGGCACTTTTATAGAAAATGAGCTCAATGCAAACTATAAGCAAATTAGCGAAAGCGAAGCTGAATTAGAAAAACCACCTAGACTTAATTCTTCTTATCCTTTAGAAAAAACCCTTGAACGTCAGCGCAAGCCTTTGCACATTAGCGCATGTAAGCAATTTTATTAAACCCCAAAGTTTGTAAGAGAGAGTATTTAGCTTCTGACATTTTGTATCACATTTACCTCTCACACATCGAGAGAAAGACATCGTCGAACTTTTATGTGAACAAGTGAACTTTATGCATCGAAATCCTGTAGCTAGACATCCGGAAGGTGAGACCGACGTCAATTCAACGACCCACACTGCAGTCTACAAACACCGACCACTGAAGCTACATCAAAGAACTTTGAACTGTTTAAACAACTAGCCACCTCAGCAGCTGTGACCATAGGTCGAAGACCTTCGTAAATCATCAATGAAAGTTGTAAACGCGTCGGAGGTGCCGATTGCACGTGTCACGCGAGTATGTTTGAACTCGTCCCGCGCAGATTTTTGTCGGAAAACATTCGGCAACGGCAATAGGCTTAACGCATAGCCGTCTTAGTTAGAATCTGTAAACTTGCATATACTGTAGTTGCATTCAAGCGTATGTTAACCGCATTTAATCTGTCTGTCGTAGAATACTGTGTAATCGCCTTGCATGTTATTCTAGTTATTCAATAAATGTTTTATTTGTTAACCTGTCTCCTGTCAATCCAAAACTCCTGTCGACTTACCGACGCACCTCCCCACTCACTTTTTTGCCCTCCTAGCCATCCGAAACGACAACGAGATCGGGTTTTGCCAACCCGTGAAGTGTAAGTAGTCAGCGAGGATAAACCCCTGATTCTCTGCATATCTCACATTATTTTGCTGTTTAGAGAATTTTTACTCTGTAATTTATAAATTTTCATGTTATATGTTTAATGTGGTGACTTTAAACAAATATTTTATAAGTATTTTACAATCAAGTATTTTTGAAGGAAAGTATTTTTCTAAAATACTAAAAAATACCCTTTAATCAAGGTTGTCAATTTCAATAGGAATGTCTTACTTAAATAGAAATCTATCAATACCATCAAGGAAACATAAGAAAGCGAAAGTAATTATTATGCAATTAACTCCTTATCTGTTTCTTATATCTCTGTGATTTCTTGCCATTTCCACGAATTTATTCATGCCTTTTACAATTAAATCTCTACTTAACTGCAGACAAACTACAATAAGCAATAATGGAAATTTCCTCCGAGTTATAATTATTATTCTTAATTTTGGCACTAAAACTGTTAATTAAATCAAAATATACTCTAAGTAGTTAAAATCCTAGAATAAATCTTCGAAAAGCGAGAAAAATAATAGCAGTATTTTCCGGTTAGCGTAGTGTGATATTTAACTTCTACGATTGGCAGACAACAGATCGCGTGTGATAAAACTCCGTTTCTTATTGGCATTTGCTTATTTCTTAATAGTAATATACACGTAGATAGTGAATTATTACGTGCCACTTTGGAAAGTGCCGAGCAAAACGTATATTAATAATGGGTCTGTCAACTTTTCAATTTCTTTTAAGTTTAGTTATTATTTGTCTTGTGTTGATTTATACACTAGTGAAGAAATGGAGAAACAGAAAACAACGAGCGAATGATTTGGGTTTAATATCGCATGGAAAGACTTCATCTGTGTCTGGAAGTAAGTAAATGTTTGAAAGTTTTCATTATTATTTTTTAAAAGTATTATTACTTTAAGACGAATATCTTAAAAAAGACGATTTTATAACAGAATTCGTAAACCATATTTTAATTGAATAACAATCCGCAATGTTATAAAGACGAAAACGAATTTTTCTTATAAATAATTTTCGCTTACAATCAAAATTTCCTTTTACTTTCCCGGCTCTATTATATATAACAGAAGGAAACTATGTGAGGTCAAAAGATTTTTAAATTTTTCGACTCGAGGCACATTGAAACATGGAGAAATGCAAAGACATTTCGGTTTGTTTTTCGTATGTACGGACTTTAGTGTGTGTGGCATTTTGTTCTTTAAATTTGAAGCATAATAACTCCGGTGTTTTAATCGAAAATTTCTGAAATTTTGCACGAAGATTTGTGTGTTTGGTGAATTTATGCTGTTAAATTTTGGTGGTTACAGGTCGAATGTATATAAAAGGTCGTGTGTCGTAATGAACTTAATGGTCGAATTTAATGAAAGTTTTATTCGTTGTTAGCATTTACAGTTTTTTTTAATGAAACCTATTTCTACTCTCATAGAAAACGTTTTGCCATTTAATTAAAATAAATTAAACGTTTTTTAAAAATAACACATCATAACAGATGGTGCCAAACGCAGTTTTTAATGTTGCTGGGAAAGTTAGGCAACTGGTTGCTTGAGTTTTTACGATCGGTTTGACTTTCTAATGATTAATTTACGATTTTCTTTTAGTAATTGCAATGAGTCTGAGACTTATCTATGCAAACGTATTTTTTATCTTGTTTTTTTGAGGATTAATAATATTAGTCTTGTTTTCTTAGGATTAAAACCGATTGTTATTAGTTATTATATAGAGTTTTGACACGTGTTTTCATACTTGAAAATACGAAAACTTTTTTTTGATATATTAAGTTTTCTGTTGATTTCATGAAATGAAACAGGATTTTAGAATTTTTTAAACTACAAGCCGTATTTTATTTTTTAATCTATTCAATTTTTTTTCATTTGTTTAGTGGTTTAAATACATAGTTTAATTTCTCTATGTACTATTTTCGCAATTACTTACATTTGCGATATTGTATTTAGACATTTTTATTCTCATGTGAGATCCGAAGTTGGAGAAAATATTTTGTTTAACTTTTGTTGTTCGGGAAAAAAACTTTAGGAGATAAAACGGAAAAAAATGGTTAAAGACAATTAAAACTGTTTTTCAGGAACTTATTTCCGTGTTGAAGGTGACACATGAAATGCGTCACCTGGAACCAACGAGTTAAAAATTGACTATTAACCTCAATGTACTAAAATTCATAGGGAAAACTTAGGAGGAACACCTCCTAATAAAAAGGAGGAATCGATGAGTCGAAGCAGATGCGGGGTAAGGCGTGGGCGACACGAGCCACCGCCTAAGGCCTCGCGGTCCGAGGGGCCTCGCGCTTCGAACGTTTATGCATTACTTAAAAGCCGTGAACGCAACGAAAAATTTTATTCGTCATAAAACGATAAATACATTGACATACCAAATTTGTTTTTATTTAATCTAGCAACATTTGCTGGCGTTGCGTTGCTATCGCGGGAAATCCCCGCCAGCCAGAGCTGGGATTTTCTATTCTGTTTGTTTACGTTACTTTCACGCTGGATTCGAAATATGCTCGTCTGATGCTTGTCAATTTATTAAGAATAGCAGTTGTAAACTGCCAAAAGACTTTAAAAAGGAAAGGGTAACCAAAAAACAGAGGATGTTCGATTATGAAGGCAGCGATCAACCTATACAGTCTCCCAAAAGCCGTATGAAACAGATTTTTTTTAACACCGTGATTGATTCTATAATAAGCAATATGGATTCGCGATTTATGTCTTTAAATCAACGTTTTGAAAATTTTGGTTTTCTCTATGATCTGAGCATGTTAAAAAATATTCTAAAAGGGCAAATATTAAACTGTCAAGATGTACACTCAGTCCCGTGAGTGGGTGAGAGCGGTGACTTCCAACCTTTCGAATTATATGAAGAATTACAAACAATGATCGCAACTTTACCCAACTAAAAAATACAATGGGTCAGGAAAGACTTTCATCTTTGGCAGTTTATTTATTGAAGCATATATAACATTTAAGCTGAATTACGATACAATTATTGAAAAGTTTGGTAAAACTAAAAGCAAAAAATTTCTGTTTCTTTAATTCTTTTCATTTTTAAATTTTTTTTTAATGTTAGTCAAAGAATATAGTTTGCATTTTTATGAATAAAAATTTGTTTCAACTGCTTTTATATTAATAAAATCTGTTGTCTTGCGACACCAGAAAGAATTGTATTTTGCCCACATTAAATTTAGTGGAAGGAAGTTCATTTCCGCTACTGACTGAAATGAAGTCATCCATTTTTTTTTCTCGTAAAGTTAATCATGTATACATTAAGTAAGCTATAACACCTTGAAGTATTATCCTTCGCGCAACATTAATTATGTAATTTAAAAACGTTTTAGAAGGAAAAATATACTACACATGCCGAGTGAGAAGTCGCTGAAATTTTGCCTATTCGTTATGATGTAAAACTGATTGGCAAGTCGTTGCTGCGCTTCGATCAAAAACGTAATGCCGCTAGTTTACTGAAATGTCTGCAATACAAACAAACAAAATTTAGTAATAACATTATATTTAAAACTTAAAAAATATTAAATAAATATTTAAAAATATACTTTTTGCATATTCTAACATGGAGAACGAAACTTATTTGTACGAATGCGATAATATATATACAGGGTGGGCCAGCGAAAACGAAACGGCAGAGTGTTCGTGTTCGTCCAAGCAAAGCGCTCGGACAGGTCGATCTTTTGCTCGAGGGGACATCTTTTGCAATAAAGTTTTTGCGATTCTGAATACAACAGACAACAAAAAATTTTAAAAACTCATTTATTTTGTATTAACTAAACAAACATTTATTTCGAGAAAAACTGTTTGTTTAGTTAATATTCAGAATCGCAAAAACTTTATTGCAAAAGATGTCCCCTCGAGAGTAAAATAGACCTGTCCGAGCGCTTTGCTTGGACGAACACGAACACTCTGCCGTTTCGTTTTCGCTGGCCCACCCTGTATATATTGCTTGTATAAATAAATCAAAATAACAAAATGAAAACAAAATACTTTTATGACATATGATACATAGTTATTGCACTGCAATTTAAAAAATTTGTAGGCCTATAAATTCTCACTGTTGGCAGACTGACTGTCTGTCATCTTTTAATTTCGAGAACAGGGAAGAAAACAACAGGAAAATCATTCGTCTTTGTCTGCGTCTGGAGGTAAGTAATTGTTTGAAAGTATCGTTAATTTAACACAAAAAAGACTTCATAACAACCTTAAATTAAATAAATTTTGCTTGGTTTTTTATGCAACATTAACTAATATTAAAACGAGGAAAATGAATTTAACTCCAAACCTTTTCGGCTTAAAATTATAATTTGAAATGCCAGTTGACAATTCTCTTTTAACGATTGCAACGCATCCGAGACATATCTAAATGAAAAATATTTTGTATTATTATTTTTGAAGTATTACTAGCTTTGTTTTCCTAGAAATAAAACGAATTCTTATTGGTTTATTTATTAAAATAAAGATCAGGTCAGGGAAGTAACTGCATTCATTATTACTTTTGATTTTTCGGATGTAGAGGAAGTGATTAATAAGTAAACAATTGATCTTGGCCTGGTTGTTTAAAACGTTAATATAACGATCGGAAATGGTGGATATAGGCTGTCGTTAAACCAAGATTAGTTATTGTGGTTTGCGAAGTGGCTCCAGATGTTTTTTATGTTGTGTTAGTGATCGGAAGTAATGATAGCAGATCTTCGGGGTTTATAAAATTGGTGTTAACTGTGTCCAGAGAATTACTTTTAGCGAGGGCTTTTGTCGTTGATGTCGATAAAATGGTGGGCAGGAGTCCAGACAAAGTGTATGTGCTTGTTGCAGACTTTAGTGAATGTGTTGTTTGTTATAGGATGCTGCTGATGATAGTAGAAGATTTGTCATTGTAGTTGTTTATAAAGATGATGGATTTGGAATCGGTGCAAAGAACAGCACTGGTACCTCTGTCGGTAACATATGTGACGGCCTGCGAGATGGCGTAGTCCTCGGCGGTGAAGATGATGAAATCCAGCAACTAGTTGCTTAACATTTCTGGCAACATTTGGAGGCACCACCTGTTATCATATCTCATTTTAAAAATTATATATTTTTAGCTATTATAAAATGGCAAAAAGTTCAATTATAAAAGTGAAGAGGTATTTGAATTCGTTTCAAATTTTAGAAATTCGAAATATTGAATTTGAAATATAATGTTCCACACAAGATTTTTAGTTTTAGATTTTAAAATTAATTATTTTATTAAAGAATCGTTGTCATCAAGTAATTAATTTTTCATTATAATAAAATTATTTCTTATTTTATTTATTTTATAGGTTATTTTATTTTTTTATTTTTTAGGTTACTTAAATAAAATACTTTTTTACATACTAAGAATTCATTCAGATAAAATTCAGTGATGACTTTAATTTTTTTTAATTAGATAATCTGATAAATAGAATAGCGAAAACGAAATTTATCATAAATTTGTCCCTAATATTATAGTATAATCGAGATGGGTTGATACACGGCCGGATTATCGAATAGACAAATTAGACAAATGTCTAGGGCCCGTAATATGGAGGGGCCCGGCTTCATTGCAGAATCTTTCTCTGTTTTAAAACCAGTTAAAAATTATTTAAGAAATCTAATAGGACAAGAAAGGGTCAATGCTTACTAACGAAACAATTGTTACTAAAGAAACAGACACTCTCAAACGGCTAGATTGATCAATTTTCTGAAATGAAAATCCGAAAACGAAAAATTAATGGCTATAATTATATACAGTAAGACCCCGCTTATCGCTGATTCGATATAACGCGGTCTACTTGACGCCTAAAAATCACTCAAAATTTATGCTGATTCAAATTAACGCGGTATTTCATTGATCCATATATAATACGATTATTTCAAAACACGAATCAATCAGCAAAAGGTGGAAATTCGTCTTAGCGCTGTACTATGTTTGTTTTGTTCAATTTTGGAAAAAAGATAACATCATAGATGCCATAGGAAATACCGACTTTTCTTGGCAAGAATTAACTGATAAATGCATGAAGGGAGTGTGGAAGAATTTATGGCTGCAGGTATCCAAGAATTTTCATCGAGAAGAGTCTATCGCTGTATCGTTAGGTTGACAAAATTGTCGATTTAATCGATACGTATGTAGACAAGCAGGATATTCGGGAGTTACTACAGGTTTCTGGTAAGAGCCTTACCAACGACGTCTTCAAGAACTGGCAGAACAAGGAATTCGTGTGGAACTGGAAAATAGAGATTCTGAAGACGAAGAGCCGAAAAACTTGCTACAGATTTCCTTAGGAGAAGTTTGGTAACGATAACCGAATTCGTTGATCAAATTGTAGCGAATGATCCAGATTTTGATAGGAGTGCCAAAGCAAAACGAGGCATTCTTGATGCGATCTTCTGCTACCGACATTTGCTTAAGGAAAGAAAAAGAAAGCGACCAATGAAACTACAGGACTTCATCGCGAAAAACAAGTTTATGTGTTATTTAACATATATTATTATGCAAAAATTTATTTAAAAATAACTTAAAATTATAGTAAAATTGCTTATTTTTTGGTCGCGTGTTCCCCTATCCCTATTTACTCTATATTAAAATGATCTTGTTTAACGCTGTTTATCTTAACACTTTGTCGTCTAGGAACGCATCCCTCCGCGTTAAGCGGGGTCTTACTGTACATTTCTCATTGTACCAGAAACTCTTTTGTTGTGCAATTATTATTGTATTAGTGTTTGTATTCTCTATTATTAATAAAAATTTTAAGTGACGTTATTTAAGATTTGTTTACAAGCAACTCATTTATATGGGGCCCCAATTTAAATTTTGTCTAGGGACCGCTACAGGCTTAATCCGGCGCTGGGTTGATAGTAATAATAATAGTAATATTACGGTTAAAAGTTGAAAATTTAAATTTAGTACAGAGGGTATGTCATGAGAATATACACAAAGAAGGGATTTTTGTAGATCCCTCCTCGAGGGAGAGGGAAAAAGTTAAGGATTACCCTGAATTCGGATTTTACTGTACTATTTTCGATGTGATTTTTTTGCGGGAAATCGAACATATTTTTAGATCTATTTAAAAATTTTCAAATTAGTGTCAGAAGAGGGAAAACCTAATTCTTGCACTCGGTAAAAACAGGTAAGATCGGCTATAATCTCATCATCTTAATCTTAGCTATCGTTATTTTGGCCGAGCAACGTCGGGCTCATCTGCTATATTACATTTTAATAAAGTCATTCAAATGAATATTTTAGTCATTAAATTCTTCAAACCAGTAGTCATTTATCGGAGTTCTTAATAAAGTTATCAGGAACTTTCAGAAGGAGCGAGTACATTTTCTTTGTTCTTCACAAATATCACGACAGCTTCACCCTTTCCATGCTGGCGATCTACAGCAAATAATTGAGTGGAATTTGTCATGCGGCGCATTTTTTGCAGTTTTTGGATAATTTTTAAATCGCGATATTTCGCTTCAAAATCGCGCTATGTTCAATCTGTTTTTTGTGTTTGATTAAGAACATATCACAGTTTACGATTGTTTAATTTTTAGTTCAATAGAAATTTAAAATAATATTAAAATTTGAAGCTTACGAACAAAATAAAAAAATAATTAATTTACAGAAAATCGCTAAATTTTGTACATTTGTTAGTTAGATACATCTGTCTTCTTTTATATAAAAGAAACCGCAGCTCTCTAGCTAGAGCGGGGGAGAAGTTATTGCTGTTATTTACACTATGTCTCTAATTACTTGGCAGGGAGAGGGGTCGATTGTTATCGTAAAGCAACACGTTAAAGTTTATAATCATATATTTCTGCTTAAAATAGTGAATGTTCGACACTTTTTTATATTTTTTCAAGGCTTTATACAATAATACACTAAAATAAGCGATTAGTTAAGTTTTCCTGCAATTACGCAATATCCGGAAGTAATGAGTTTTTTGGTAAATTTTTCATATAGAAGCTTTTGATAAGAAATCTTCTTGTCTAAGTAAAGTCAAATAACATGAAAACTAGTAGAATTACGGCTCTAAAACGATGAACATAGCTATCTTTTAACGTTTGTTTACATTCTGACTTTAATCACGTGGATTGGTTCTTCGCGGGAAAATCCCGACCAAATGGTTTAAAAAAAAACTCTCATTCGTTGAAGTTGATTCAGTCATAATACAAAATTACCAATTAGAGCGTAATAGGCGTAGAAACAAAATTTTTAAAGCCAATTAACAGCAAGAAGATCTTCCATAGATTTACTATTGGGAGGTGGAGTTTCCTGGGAATATTTATTGCTAGATAGTTTTGAAAACATATTTACTAGCCGAAATACTGTAGAATTAGCTAATTTAATGTCTAAGTACATTAAATTAGTTAATTGATGCTAAAAAACGATTTAAAAAGCGGATTTATTGCGATTGTTTACATTTTACTTGGAAGGTTGAAGACGGGACTTTTCGCGGCAAATTTTTCTTTCACAAGTCTGTGATTAGTTAAAGTAATGTCAACAAAGACAGAAGATACCCAATAAAACTGTAGAAGGAGTTTCCCTTTGATTGTTTTCAGTCAACTGTGTAGTTAACTGGGAAGATTTGCTGTAGAATAATAGGGGGTCCATTTTACCGAAATATTTATGGCCCAGGGGTGATCAGAAAACACTTTTTGGCTTAAACAAAGTCAATCGACCTACAGAAGAGCGAATCAAAGCTAAGATCGCTGGAAAATCGAATATAACGCAAAATAATCGAATTTTTTGATTAATTACGCCTAAAGGCGTATGCCGCATCACGAATTAACGGCAAGTCACGTGACATACGCCTAAAGGCGTATAACCGCATGGAAAAAGTTCATCAAAGTGTATTCATTTTCTGTTTCACTTTCGTAAACCGTTTTATGAATATACCAAACCATATCTTCTAGTTCTAATATAGCGACTAATTGAATTTGCATAGTGCTTAGTCTCCTGTCTTAGGGCTGTTTCACACTGTCACCGACTGGTCCGACCGGTCCGACCCGACCGATCCTATAATCGTAGTAAAAGAATTCACACTGAGTACGATTATGTCGGTGGCCAACTCGTAAGGACCAATCGGAACGCGTCTTACAGGTCAGAACACTAGCCAATCGTGGTAAGTTTTTCAATTTTAAACAGAAAACATGGCCGTCATTGAAAGGTTGTCGTGTGTACGCGTGTTTGCGGGCTAACGACACCATTTTAGCATTTTTAATGTTGCTTTCTCTTGTAAATGAAATGTATTATGGTGAATTAAAGTAATTCGTTTTGTTAATATCGATGAGTGCCTGCGTATTTCTTAATAAAGTTGTTCTTAAACGAAGCAAATAGACGGAAATAAAAAATCGTTCGTAACTTTTAAACGGTTGATCGTAAGTAATTTTTTTTAATACCAATCGATTCAGCGTATCAAATTACATTTAGATATGTCTACGTCTATTCGTTAATATGAAGTTTAAGACTATTTTTTAGCTGGATACCTTTCGCTTTACTCTAACCAATTATTTTTTTCAATGTCGCCTTTATAATCGGCTCGCCGAATATCATAAAGCCATGGATATTTTCTGACTTCGTTTATTAAAGCTTCCGAGAAAACTTTACCTTCCGCTATTTTCTAACTTCGGATAAATCTAAACTCTGATTGGTTATAGCTTCGAAGCTCTCATTGGCTGTAGCTCACCGACTGCTCCGACGCAACTACAAATATTTAACTTTTTAAATCTGTCCGACTGGAACGACCAGTCGGTCGACCGACTGCTGTTGCCATGGCAATACGACTAGGAATCGGACCGGTCGGCCCAGTCGGTCATAGTGTGAAACAGCCCTTAGTCTCCTGTTTTCCATGCTTCTATTTCTTGCTTCAGTCTCAACCGAAAAACATGAATTTGTTAAATTAAGGCGAATTTTGTTACGTTAATGTCGCATGCTAGGATATCTATATTCTCAATTAATCTAATCGTTTAACAACATAACAACTTTATTATCAACTATAAAGAATTCACCAGCTCTACATGAAAGGTAACAAGCACACCTCGTGGTTCAATGGTACAAAAGCGCCCTCTCAGCGCAGAGATGTGCCCGCTGACCTCCTATAGCCAAATTATAGCCACGACAGATTCCCTGCCTAATTTGGCCATGGATTGGGTGCGGCGTTCTCATATACAAAAAATTGTCTTTGACGAACAGATTTAATTTCGGTCGGCTTAACGGTTTTGTGAAAGCGTCGGCTACGTTTTCTTCGGTCTTTATATGTTTAAGTTGAAATGTTCCTCCTTCTATCTGTTGACTTAGATATGATGCCAGTCTAATTAAATGGTTTGAGTTGTTACTCGTGTAGCCTGACTTTGCTATGGAGATCGCAGATTGGTTGTCACATATCAATTGGATTATTCCCAATTTCCCAAACAGTTCTTCCAGAAAGAATTTAATCCAAATCCCTTTTTTGGCACAGCTTCCTAAAGCGTATAGTTTGGCGTCGCAAGTCGAAAGAGGGGTAACTAATTGCTGCTTCGAAGTCCAACTTAATATGTTCTTTCCTATCGAGTATACGTATCCCGTTATACTCTTTTCTGGGGGGTTCTCCAGCTGGCGTCAGAGAGGCCCTTGACATCTAGTCTGTCTGGTGTGAAGCGCAGTCCCGTCGATTGTGTTCCGTTCAGATATCTGAGTACGCCCTTTAATGCAGTCAGGTGAATATTTCTTGGATCTCTGGTATATTTTGAAAGCAGGGTTACTGCACACGCTATATCGGGTCTCGTGCGCGTTGCCAGGAACATCAACGAGCCTAGCATTTCTTGGTATAACTTCTGATCGCACGGTTTTGAGTCGTTATATTTTTCCATTTTAACGTCTAGATCAAGTGGGGTACTTCTTGGCTTGCAGTCTTGCATTGAGTATTTCTCTAGTATGCACTTTACGTAATTTCGTTGTTTGATTACTACTTCTCCTTTTCCTTTTATTATTTCCATGTTTAGAATATTCTTCGTGTCTGGACTTTCTTTGACCTTGAATTTTTTTCGTAGTTTTTCTAGTAGTTCCTGTAAGATCTTCCTGTCAGTAGATATAGTTATTATATCATCTACATGTATTCCCAGGATAACTTTTCTAGTGCCTAGTTTATAGATGTACACACACTTGTCAGTTTGAAAGTTCTTTGCGCCGATCTCTATTAGATATTTGTTGAGTGTTTGATACCAGATTCGGCCACTCTGCTTTAATCCATATATGGCTTGATTCAATTTGCATACTTGCCTTTAGATTTTCGTATTTTCTACGTATCCCTTGGGTTGTTCCATATATATTGTTTTGTCTAACCTTCCGTACAGATATGCCGTTTCTATGTCTAGGTGGTTGACGTCATAGTTGTGCATAGCAGCGTATATCAAAAGTCCTCTAAGACTATCCGCTTTCATAACGGGTGAGAACGTCTCGTGGAAGTCAATTCCGTACTTTTGGGAGCATCCCGTAGCTACTAGTCTGGCCTTGTATTTTGTGCATGAGGTCAAGGGGTCGAGCTTGATGTTGTATACCCATTTGCATTTTAACGGTTTTATTCCCTCTGGTAGGGTTACAGTTTCCCATACATTGTGAGCCTTTAATGATTGCATCTCTTTTTGCATGGCTTCAATCCATTTGTCTTTGCTCGGTAGGTTCATTGCTTCCTCGTAACTGTTCGGGATTATGACTTTGCTTTCTGATAACAGGACTCTGTTGTTGGGTCGATATGTTGGATCGTTTGTGTCCTCTGGTATGTCTTCTTCGACATCAGAGTCACTTAGAGGTGGTTCATAGTAAAAATTTAGAGGTGGTCTAGGTCTTTTCCCTTCAATTGGAGAGTGGGTTTCCTCTATAGGTTCATTTTGGTCGTAATCTGTCTCGATTTCGTTATCAGGATTTGCGACTTCTGTATCCTCTATGTCCTGAGCTGTAGAAGTTGAATCGGTGCCCTGCCTCTCTATATCGACTAGGGTATAGTCCTGCGTTGGATTCGCTTGTTTTTGGAGGTCTTTGCCCCTTTGGTTTTCTAGAAATTTTACATCACGTGACTCGATTACGGTCGTAGTGGTAGGGTCGAATATTCGGTACGCTTTCCTACAGGATGAGTATCCCACAAAGATTCCTGGTTCTGCCTTTGAGTCAAGTTTACTTCTCTTCATCTTGGGAATCCAATAATATGCTTTACAGCCGAATACTTTCAAGTGTCCTACAGTGGGTTTTCGTCCAGAGAACAATTCCTCGGGGGTCCTCTTCATGTCGTTCTGGGTGGGTGTCCGGTTGCGTACATAAGTGAAGCAATTCATTGCCTCAGCCCGAAAGTTTTTTGGCAGTTCCGCTTCTATTAGTAGCGCAGTGGAAGCGTGCTAGGCCCATAACCCTTTGTTACGTTAATGTCGCATGCTAGGATATCTATATTCTTAATTAATCTAATCGTTTAACAACATAACAACTTTATTATCAACTATAAAGAATTCACCAGCTCTACATGAAAGGTAACAAGCACACCTCGTGGTTCAATGGTACAAAAGCGCCCTCTCAGCGCAGAGATGTGCCCGCCGCCCTCCTATAGCAAAATTATAGCCACGACAAATTTGTTATCGTGAACTTAAGACGGTGAAAATGGCCGTATTAAAAATAGAAAGTGTCGATGAATATAAAGTATCTAAAGAATTTGAAGTTTTTTTCAGGTCATTTTATATGGAAGAAAAACAGCAAAATCAAATGTAAAAGTAAAATACCGAAATATTCCACTTTGTCTATTCTCTGGAATCTGATTTTCTGTCCAGTAAAAGCGCAAGATTATCGAAAACTTTGTGGCACCTGTAAGTATAATTTAATAGTATTAAATTGTATGTTACGATATAAAGTTATTATTTACGAATTTGTTTTCGAATAACGATCAACGAAAGTTAATGCCTTGTTTATTAAATCTTTCTAGTTGTAATTCAACTATTGAGTAGTGCATCTATGATATTCGCTGAAGAAAAACTAGTGAAATGTTCTTGGGGTGGCTATGATTATATTATAATATCTCACCCAGACGTGGCTCAGGTATAATTGCTTTATCACATACTGTTTAAATGTTTTGTAACGTTAACAATTGACTTTTTAATACAGGAAGTACTGAAGAGTTACGCTGTGATCAACAAAGATTGGATTTATAACATTCTACATCCCTGGCTGGGGACAGGTCTTCTAACAAGGTAAAACTGTCATCGAATATTTTACATTAATAAAAGTATTAATTTATTTGTTTACAATGGAAACAGTTCGAACGATAAGTGGAGACATCGAAGGAAATTGTTAACTCCAGCATTTCACTTTCGAATTCTCGAAGACTTTCAAGAAATTTTCAACAACCACTCAAACATCTTAATTGAAAAGTTGAAGAACAAAAAGCAGTGCGAAGAATTTCTTATGGACAATCTAATAAATCTGTGCACTTTAGATATTATTGGAGGTAAGAATTAATTTAGCAATGTTTACTTGTAGGAAAAATTGCCTTTTTATAAGCAGAAAAAATGTTTTTAACAATTTTTTTAAAAGACGTTTAAAAAATACGGTTAGAAAATGTGCTGAAAAATGAAAAAGCAGTTAAAACTTTTTTTTTTTAAACTTGACTCTTTATTACGTCAATTTGGAAATGTTATTTTAAATTAAATTTTTTTTTTCATTTCGAAATGTTTGGTTTTCCTTTTTATTTTGCGAATAACACCATCTGATTTAATCATACACAGCGTATTGTCAACCACTCTGTCAATAGCAGAAGCAAAAATAATTAGGCACAGAGCCGACAGATTCTAAATTAGAGCTAAAGATAACTTCTGATTGCAAGTTCAAATGCGAAATTTCGTAGCGACATGCTGATGAATTGGAATGTGTCATATTCATAATCATGAAAAGAAGGAAAATGTTTCTAATTTGTTTAAACGGTTTCTTTCTCTCAGTACATTTTGAACTTTATTTTCGAATTTTTTTACTGTTAATACGCGCAACTTTACTAAGAAAATTATACAAATTTAATATGTTATTTCATAAATATACTATAATTATTTACAGATTCAGCAATGGGAGTTCAATTCAACAGTCAAAACAGAGTTGGTACTAATTATGTCGTTGCCATTCACACGAGTAAGTTGAAAACAAATATTTAATGAAAAATCTGAATAAAACTTATCTGTTCAAAACTATTTATAACTTGCTTTTAAATAACACTACCGATGTTCTAACTATTTTTTAAATGCCTATTTAATAACTATTTTCGTTGATTTCTGTGTCTATCGATTATTGTACAATAATCTCAGCTTTTTCATTAAGAGTAGTAATAATTTCAATAGGTGACAATAGATCAAAGATGACAAAAAACCTTGTAATTTTAACTGACTGTGAAAGAATTTCATAGCGTGGATAAAATTCTTCTTCAGACCACTGGTAGTTTCGTGCTATTACACACTTTCGAATAGAATACAAATAGCTTTATGTATCCTGCGGATCTATGAAAGAAACGAAAAAGTTTCCATTCACGCATAATTAAAACCGCTTAATTTTTTTTCAAGTAGAGTTAATATTCCAAGCTTTTCCTCTTTTTCAATGGTGTTGCATAACTCTCAAATCAATGGGCGTATTCAAAATCTCACTCATACGTTACTGGAAGTGACGCAACTGCTGGCGTTTAGAAGAGAAGAAAACAAATGTTGTTTGCTTGGCTATGGGATAAAAATGGCGAAGAGAAATAAAGTTATAAATTTTATAAATTATCGTAAAAGCTATAAATAAATAAATTAATCCTACGATTACAGTTTAACAACTAGAACTAATTATGTGATATTTTACATAACTAAACTAGTACAGTATATTAAAGTATTCTATTAATATACTAACAAATGTAGTCTTAATTTATTGAGGTACATTTATGAAATTAAAGTCGAAATTGTCAACACTAAATAGAGATTTTACGAGTGTTATTGTGGCTGCCATCTTGTTTGCTGGCATATGGAGCCCCGAAAATCACGTTTGCAGCATTCTGGAAGCAACCGGAAGTTGCTGTTATTTTGGACAGCAGTGCCGACAGGGGCTGCCAACAACTGTCGTTAAGATATTGTTTTACAAATGAAAATTATAACAATGTACATGTTTAAAACATAATTTTTTAAACTTTAAAGAATACTATTTAAAAAACGTTTGATCTTGACGATGGCTTCAAAGATAGCTAAAAACGTTAGACGAATAAAAAATAATTGCTGAAATAACTTGTTTATCTATGCATTGTAACAATGAGTAACAAATCTATGTTTGACTTTTAAAGCTATTTTTTTTTAGTCTAATGACAAAAACGTATTACGAAGTTAAAAAAAGAAAATTTTGATTGAAGATGAAATTTTAAAATATTTTTAAAATATGAAAAATAATTCAGTTACTTGGAGTATTTATAACATACCACATTGTGTTTCATAATTCAGAATAACATCGGCAGTTATTCAATGGGTCATAAAGCCTTGGTATTGGTTCAGTCCCATTTTCAACTTGAGTCCACTAGGAAAAAAATTTTACAAACACATTGAAACCGTTCAGGAATTCGACAGAAAGGCAAGTTTATTTGCTTTTATTGTTAAACCATTAAAGTAAATAAAGAATGGAAACAATTCAGGTAATTAGAAAAAAAAAACAGAAAATGATCGAAGAACTGGAAAACAATCAAACAATTGACAACTTTCAAGAAGAGAAAAATGTTATAGGGGTGAAGAAGAGGCGAGCATTTCTTGATTTACTACTTAATCATCATTTATCGAATGGATGTCTCGACGAAAAGGATATCATAGAAGTTAACACTTTCATGTTCGCAGTAAGATCAATTTTATTTCCGAATTCAGAAATGAGAGAATGAGGTTGTGTAATAATTCTATTATTTTTAGGGGCACGACACGACTGCGATGGGAATTAGTTGGACTCTTTATTTGCTCGGATTGCATCACGATATACAGGAGAGAGTGTACCAGGAGCTGAAGAAAATTTTTGGTGACGATATAAATAAATCTATTATGTCCGAAGACCTTAGAAAAATGAAGTATCTCGAATGTGTTGTCAAGGTAATGTAGGGGCAGGGGCCGTGAATAATCAAGTTAATCAAGTTTAGGATAACGCCCTGCCACCAGGTGTGTTTTGTCGGAATCACCTCCGATTCAGACCCCCCAAAAACCAAATAGTAAACGCGCGAGGAGGGTAAGAGCACTCCAAAATCCAAGAATGAGCCTCTTCTGCGAACGAATCTCGAATTTGTGAACAGAAACAAATTTCTGAACAAAATTATAAAATCTTAGTCAGGAAATTGGTCTTCTTCTATCTATAAAACGAGGGGGTACAGTACCTAACGGTGGTATCGACACTGCGCGACTCACAATATACATATCAGGAAAAGAGCTTTTTTTTTCTTTCGTTTTTTTTCTGTTAACATTCTGTCTCTGTTCTTTTTATTTCGTCTGGTAAGTCCACTGTTGGCCAGTCAGTCAGTCCACTTAGATACATATTTCTCTAAAGATAAAATGAAAATGCACAAATTATAAAGTAAAAGGAACAGAATTAAATGTTTGAAATCATAAATTCAAACACGGGATTAATATATAGAATAAGTAAGTTTTGTATAATAAAATGAAAATTGAATTTCCTTTGCTTTAGTGAAAAATAGTGACGTCTCGTTTCTTTAGGTCGTTAGGCAGCTGCTTGGCTTACAAATATTCATCCTAGACATAATATCTCCAGCCAATTGCTTATTATTTATTTACACCAGGAGAAATTTTTCCATCTCTTCTCATAATATGCGATTTCCTGGAGTTGAATGTTGCCAGAACATTGATCGCGTTTGTTGCTTTTATTGCTTCCTTCCTCTTAAGAAAGACGTACGCTGTAGACGTCGATATCTTTAATATTGCCATTGATCTGTGGCATGTGTATAACTTTCATGCTTCTCGATAAGTTCTTTTTTTCACTTAAATGATCGATATTACAAGTTTTGTTTAAGACATTAAGGTTTTCTAACTCTTTTTGATGTCATGGTTTAATAGGTAGTAGTTATATAAATATGCTGGTATAACCAAATACATTAAAAATAATACAAGCACCGAAATCACACGAACGTTACATAATATGTACTTTATATACCGAGAGTGAAAGACGAACTCGGGCAGTGAGCAGCGGGCGTTGCAGCTGCAAGCGCATATTTTCACTGCTCCCGCAGTTCGAATGTAGAAGCTAGTTCGATCTATAGATCTGATATTTTTCAATTCGAGCGTTTTAACTCGAAAACGTTTAAAGTTTGAAGTATTGTTGTAGATTGTTGTTATTAAGTATTCAGAAAACAAACCAAATGAATACAGTCCAAGGAAATTTAAATCAGGAAGTGTATATACAATAATAATGACTATTAAAGTTAATACATATAAAAGTAAATTAGTACTAATAGCGAACATGAAATACTGGAGTGCAAACAAATTATACAGTATTTATAAATAACATAGAACATTGAAAAGCTAACAATAATAGTATTACTAGAAAAATCATTATGATGAAGCACGATAATTCAACTTGTTAAAGACAGCGAATGAGTTTATTCTGTAGCAAGTGTGTCCATGCATTTCTAGACAAAAATACTTGTGTAGTTTAATCTATGTTTTGCACAGGGTCGATTTGCAATTCGGATACTTTTCTGCAATCAATAGATGACCGATGATTTCTGTTTTTTTTCGGCTGTTCACTGATTGGAAGTCAACAATTTCTTAAAATTTTTTGCCATTAAACTCTCTTTGCATGTAAAGAATAACAAGTATTCAACACTGACTTTTAAGTATAAACAAATTAAACCTTTACATTCGATAGGCTATATATAGGCGTTACCCCCTCAGCTTAGTCAGTCGTAACAATATGCAGTATATATACTATATGTTTTCGATTTCCTCACGTACTGTACACTTAGGCTAATTTTACTGATTTTTACAATTCAACTGTACTTAACACCAGCGCTACAAGGCAGAAGTTAATGTTTTCAGTTTGTCCGTTTAGCCCCCCAATATATTCTGTACAGGACTAAAACAAAAATGTAGATAAATATTGTATAAGTTTATCTCCATATACCTATATATGAATGAAATTTATTTCATTTTTCTATTAATACGAACTTCTTGTACCTTAACAGAAAGTATATAAGAACATCAAACATATTTTTATATTTTGTGAATTCTGTTTAAAAATACAAAAGGTTGAGTGCAGATCGACGTCAAGAATGACTCAGCAACCAGCCGATTGACTCAAATGGAGCCTGATTTGATTATCCGAAGCATGGGCCAAACCGGTGTGTTGAAGAAGGTTATGTTGCCCTTCAACTATCAGGATTTTCGTTTCTGGCATACAAGCCAGAAAGGGGGGATATAATTAATATCTCAAATACTTGACAATCATTTTGAAATATTGGATTCATTTCAGGAGACACTCAGGATCTATCCTCCGGCTTTCGTCATAGTAAGAAAGAATCCATCCGATTTGAAAGTGGGTATGTACCGCATTTTGAGATTAAATACACTTTACAGCAACGGCGTAAATTTTATTAAAAACAATTACATTTCTTTCAGGTGATTATGTCTTGCCGGCAAAATCATCCCTTGTAATCAACATTTATGGGATTCATCATAATCCAACAGTGTTCGAAAATCCTGAAGTGTTCGATCCAGATCGATTTCTACCTGAAAACTGCCAGAAACGTCACCCCTTTGCCTTTCTACCGTTTTCTGCCGGTCCACGAAATTGCATAGGTGAGTAATCGCAACTCGAGACAAAGGCCTTTCTGTGTTTGTGACATATTTACCTTTTTTCAGGTCAAAGATTCGCCATGGCGAAGATGAAGACAGTCTTAGCCAATGTTATTCGACAATTTCGAGTGAAGTCTTTGGACCATAGAGATAAAATTTTCGAATCCGGTGAGGTCATTCTTCGCCCGAAATTCGGTATAAGAATGACTATCGAGAAACGATAAAAAAAATATATCGTTTCAGAAAATATAAAATTCATAAATTGCAAAACAAACGTTTATATTACAGTGTTACTTGTATTCCAGATTATTATCAATATGATAGTCCGCGCACAAAAAAAATAAACGTGATCAGCCTGAGAGGAAGGGTCTATGTTAGATAAAAGGAATGGAAGACAGTCTGTAAACGTTAACATGTATTTTTGATCTCTTTTAGCTCTTTTGTTTTTTACATTGTTAAAACGCTTCTACGCGCCATTTTTCATAAATAATTTATTTTTTTTTTTTGTAAATTCTATTACTGTGAATTCTCACTGTGGTCTCCCATCCTTGGTATATGACATAGTTCCTTTTCCTATAGACCGATTAAAGTCAATGTGCCGAGTGTAGTATAATAAATTTCAGTAATAAATTCTTTAAAATTATAATTAGAAACGTTTACTGTATCAATTTACTTTACACCGAGCAGTCGAAATGCTTTTCACCAATTTTGATTTTGGATTTAACGGTAAAAAATTTTACACTTCACCTAAGATCAGAGTTTTTAAATACTTAAAATTTATAAAAAATTTCATCCCGATTAAGTGTCATTTTTACACGTGATTCTGTATTATAGTATTGTTTGTGAACTTGGCGCATTCACACGTTGTGACCTACTACTCCAGTTTTAAAACAGAAGTTAAGCAGTAGTAACTACACACATCTGCAACACAAACGTAACACCGGTTGTTCATTTTTACACAGATTAAAAAGTAAATATGAGTAATTATTTATATTGTGGCATCATCACACTCAGGGTTGCAATTTTTTAGGCTGTACTGTAGATTACCGCCTATGGAATTTCGGGACTTTAAGTATATATTTGAACTCGGGGACCGAAACGAGTTCATCGGTACACTACTTTTGAACCAGAGACAAAAAATAAAAAGTCATGAAACTTTTTAAGTTATACTTTTTTAATGCTATCATACAGACGGCACCGTAGTTGCTAGTACCGTCATCTGCGGTAAAGTCTGGAAGCCATGACGTCGAACTAGTTTTGTTGGACAAGCCGCGATAGCAGCGCGTAGTACTAGGCGACATAGAGCGACAGCGAGCGTTTCGGCGGCTGAGGAGCCTTCGGCCCCGAGGTTGAAGAGCGCGAGGGTGTGCGAAAAAGATTTAACTCTAACTGCAAACGATCGGTGTGCTCATGGATCGACATCTGCCCCTGTTGAAGGTATAATAAGGAAAAACAATATCTTTATAACCATATACATTAATACGAATAGCATTTGATTTCTGAAAAAAAATATGAGACTACGGATTTTCGTGGGAAAATTTTGTAAATAAAAGTAAACTTTCATTTTTCGTTTGGAAATTGTTTTAAACATTCCTGGTTAGAAAAAACTCCTCGGAGAGAATTGAAGCAGAGGTCTCCATTAACTCTCAACAGTTAGGTGAGAAAATTGACACTTAGCTGTCAAGAAGTGCAAGTCATCATCAACAACAGACTGTTTTCCCACAAGAATGCTATAAAAGCTTGTGCCACCAGAAACTTAGCAGGCTTGCACTAGGAAGTTGTTTCTATATTTGTGTCTACCATTCTCCATGTCCAAGACCGGAATCCCGCCGGAGAAGACCTTCAGCGACTTTTCTATATCGGCAACGACAGCACTACTTCGAGTTAACTTGTAAAAAAAAAATGTTCAAACTCATATTTATCTCCTGTTTCTATAGATTAATATCTTATTACTCTAAGACAAATAACGAATCAAACTCTACAATAATTTCCAGAATTTGTAATTTTATTAAAAAATTCAAATTTTATGTCAGGGAAAAAATGGTCAGATCAACATACTCGAGATTAAAATTGCAATAACATTGTAAAAAGCTTTGAAATGCTGATTCTACTAGCAAAACATTTAAAATTTTTATTACCTGATGTAGTTTAGGATGAATCAATGATTTTAAATGATTTTCAATAATTTCAGTTTTGTCTTCTTGAAAACAAAGAAACATGTTTTTCTACACTTTTTTTTATAACTATCAATTAAATTAAATCATTTTTCAAAAAAATTATGTTACAAAAATAGTAAGAATTTACTTACATGTAAGCTTCCAATTATTTATATGTAGTTCTCCGAATATTTTTGGACAGCATTCAAGGCCTGGAAAAAAAATAAAGTTCTTTCACTGGAAAATTAAATTTATTTTTGCTCTCTCCTTTAGTGCTAGTTTTTGATAGGCAAAAATAATTCTGCTGTCTAAATTTTTTGATTTCTAACTTATAACCATGTGATACATAGACAAAGTATGGTGGGATTGTTTTAAAAGTTGATTCATCTTTCGAAATTATTAAATTGAATTTTTTAGTGTTTTCTCTTGTCACATCGTGAATCTCAGCCAATTTTCGTTTTTTAGTTGTGAATGGGTTATCAATTACAAATAGTGATTGTGAATCTATGAAAAAAATAAATAACTAAAAAATTAATAATATAATTTTCTTATTTAAAAATCAAATCTAGAGAAATTTCAAGTCATCTTCCATAGACATTTTTTTCTTATTTTTACTTCTCAACCCTTACTCAGCCAGAGTTACGATAGAAGTTAATTGTTTAATAAAACCGCCAGGGTACCGATTGATCGTTACCCTGTTAACAATCGATTTTTATAACATTTATCGACAATAGATGTCAGCACTTTACGGCATCTTTTTGTTTATCGTCTGTTTCACATATTTTTGTCCTTGTGGTGTTTTGTGGACTTAAAAAATTTTTATTATCGGTCTCTTTTCTTAATTTTTCATTTTCTAATGATTTTTTATTTTATTTTTAGCACATTCATGCAATAATATTACTATAATAAGTTCATTAATGCTGTAATAAGTTTATATAATATGTTAATGCATTATAAATATTTAAGTTATGACTTTCAGTACTGATATTTTATAAATTTTTTTAATTTTTAATTCTTGTTTAAATTTAAATTATCAGCAAATGTTACATCTATTGCTACTGGTAATCACATGATTATTACAAAAACATATAATCTTGTTTGATATGAAATGAATAAAGTATTTTAGTTCATTATATTATTTGAAAGAAAAATAAAGTTCAGATTTTGAACAAATGTTTTATGTAATTTGCAATAATTTCACAACAAATACGCATACATGTATAAATGTTATATCAAATAGTACAGAACAATATTCTACGTCGTTCTGGCTTAGTGACAATAAAAATGAAGTAGTTAGACAATGTTAATTTTGACAAAAAGTGACAAATTTTCGAGTTTGAATGTCAGTTATCATATAATATTTTTTTTTGTCATAAATTTTTCAAACAAACTTTATTGAAAAATGTCATATTTAAAACTAACTATATTGATAAATATATGTGATTTTTTTCATATGAATAGAATAATAATTTAATTATTGGTGAATTTTCAAAATAATATTGCTTGATTTATCTATTTTGCCCTCAGCCGTTTTACAAAATAAGAGGGCATGGCAAACGACAGGCTAAGGGTTAAACAAAATGTTATCTTTTTTATTATTATTGTTACCCTTATTTTACATGTTCTTTAGTTTTAATAAAAGAGAAAGAAAAAAAAATGTTGTTTATTTAATCACCATAAGGATATTAAAAATTAAGAACTGTTTTAGTTAAACACCATATGTGTGTATATATAGCATAAAAAATCAACAATCTTTTTTATTGAAAAGCAAAGAGCAAATAGCATGTTCCGATTAGTGACAGTACATGTTATTTGTTATTTTTTAACTTTTAATTTGGAAGAAAAAAATAATATATTAAAAATATCAAAAATGTTATATAATATTTTTGTTGACAGATAGCGCCACGATGATCTTTTGTATAAGTTTTAAATTATAGAAAAAATGTTATTTTTGTTGAAGATGATGACTTGTATAAAATATATTAAAAATATGATTATGAGTTTTCTTATATGAAAAATATATTTAAAGCTATATAAAAATATCAGTTCTTTTATATAAATATATAAATAAATATGACAGTTTAAAAATCTTTTTTTCATTAAATACATATAACATTTAAAATATAGTCATTTTATTCCAACAACGCTCATTTAAATCATGTGAAAAAGTATAACCGAAAAATCATAGAAAAGGGTGTTGTTTCGATGTATATGAGAGTTTTTGAGATAGGAATTATCTCAGAATCAATGGAGTGATTTTACAACTACGCCAGAAACCATTGTATTTTTGCCCCTGCTCGATGTCTTTCCCTCGAAATAATGAGCGACTTTGGCATAAAAGTTATAGAATGTTAAACTTTTCACAAATTATTCTAGAATCTATCATATATATACTACTAGCAGGCAATAAATAAATTGCTATCGACTCCATCAAGTGAAAAACACAAACACATAAAAGTTAAATCTCATACAGGCAGATATGATTTTTAGATATCACGTCTTCAAGCATTTATATAGAATGTGACGTCAACACACTTTAGCAAAGGTGTCGTTTCCAAACAGAAGCGACAAGCAGTTACCCAGTTGTTGAATAGTAAAATTATTGGTGAGAAACCAGGGCTCATTATTTTTAGTGAACAAGCAAAGAATGGCAACTTTACACACACAGAACCAAAAACATTTTACACTACTTTTTCAAGTGTCAAGGTAAGGCTAATGCATTTTTGACATCATAAGGGTTCTATTATGAAACGTTATGTGCTCAGGATATTATCAAATAATAGTGCAACATATTGTGATTTTTTTCAGAATTATTTGAAATCCAAAATATGGTACCTAACGTTGTGTATTGCACACTTCTGGTATAATATTACAGCATTACAATGCGCAATCAAACACACATACCTAGTATGATTGTGCAAGAAATTTTGGATCTATATATAAAGTGTATTTTTCATCCTCTTATTCGAATAACCTAGTGCAAAGTGATTATATCTTTGAAGCACTAGAAAACATTGTTGGTGGCAAACAATTCAGTACAGTTGAAATGAGAACAGTTATGCATGAGCTCTTATGCAAATACTTAAAAAAATGTTTTTTTTTTTTGCAATCGTAGCACAACAAACAGCCCTTGATTACCGCAGTTAATTAAATACAACTTCTGCCACATATAAGAAGAAATTGTCTGAATTAATTTGGTGCGTAAATGAAATCTTTCGTTAAGCAAAGGATGCCTGTAATCTAATTTTCTTTTAGAAGAAAGTATAATAATCTTTATGTGTAAATTCTACTGTTTAATAGTAATTATAGGAGAAGACAGTAATCAAAATTCAAGATAGAATTCATAATTTCATGGTAAAAACAAACGGCAGAAAAGGAAACCAAATCAACATTCATAACAATAACAATAAAGAAAAAGATAAAAGAAAGATAAAACGAACTAATAACGACCGGGAGTTGTTTGTGGTAATTGACTGCGCAGTAGAATTTTCAATTATTTGTATTTCTATTTTTTTTCCTTTTTCAATATCATTATTATGCGCACTTTAAAAGTTATTTAAAGTGTATATACGTAAAGTGTTTGTAATTCGTTCCAGTGTTGAGAAGGTAATTTTAATCACCTTACGTAAATACCACAATAATAAATTTTCCTAATCACTCATATAAATTTTGCATGTTTGTCATCACAAAAGCCTTAATGATCGGATTCAAAAATAAATACCATTTATTTATGTTTTCGATAAATATAGATAATTTATTAAAAAAATAAAATTTATGATAATAATACATTACAAAAGTACAAATATCATTTTGTAAGGTCCAGTTTATTTCATTATTATTCTGATATATTGAATGCATTAACGTTCTTGTCTGAAAACATGTTAGAAGTACCATTTAATATGCAGGCACGGTAATACCCTATTCGCACTGAACATTCAATCTAGATTGTCATATGATCAACAAATGTGCTGTGGTGCAACCTCTCTCGACCATTTTAATCTCGAATGAAACAAGGTTTATTCAAGAACGACTCTAGAGTGGTTCTGAAAATAGATCCACTCATAATAGAGTTCCCATTGTTTTACGCGCAAGAGAAAAAACAACATAACTGCGAAACAAGTGTCAGCTGTCAACAGAGAAATACAAAAAACTTTTAGAAAGACGATGCGGTCTGACTATTCTTAGATACATGGCAAGAAAAAGTATTTATTTCTAACCAAATCTTTCATTTGTTTGTTGATATTCGTGACTTACCGCGTAGTTATGCCAGTTTTTTCATCGCGTGCGATAACCCGGTTTTTCTCAAGTGGACTGCCTGTGCGAACAGCTCAACGTTCGACTGGCAACAGTTACAATCCAGATTGTGAGAATATCGAGATCAAAGTGAATAATTGATTTTGTGCAAACACAGTATAACATTTTAACTGGACAAATAGAAAATATATAAACCCGAAATTTAAATATCCAAAACCGAAAAACCCAATAAATATAATTAGCAATATAAATTTCAATAGCAATAGACGGACTTGTTTATTTTTAAAATGACAACAATAATTTATGCAACTCTATACTTCATTGCTCAAAGTAAATTATATGAAGCCAATTCCTTCATAGAAATACAATATTCGGAGTAATCCACTGTGCAAGGAGTTCTCTTCAAACATATATTGAAGCACACTCTTGTTTCTTTATAGAATGCTAATATAATTTCGATTTTTCAACTTTGATGTATTAAATGCAAGCTGAAAAAAGAGTTTACAAAATGTGTTGTTGTGACAACTTAATTCTTATTTCTTCCCTCTATGGTCATTCTTATTCCAAATATTGGGCGAAGCACAACGTCAGCGGACACAAAAATTTTATCTCGAGGATCCAAAGAGTGAACTTTGAACTGACGAAGTACGTTCGCTAAGATTGTCTTCATCTCGACCATTGCATATTTTTGTCCTGTGGTAAAAACAATTCCATCGTAAACTACTGTATAAAAATTACAGTAAATGCATCAGCTACTTACCGATACAGTTTCGTGGTCCTGCAGAGAAAGGCAGGAAGGCGAACGGATTACGCTTCTCGCAGTTTTCTGGTAGAAATCTGTCCGGGTCAAACACTTCGGGATTTTCGAAAACAGTAGGATTGTGATGAATGGCGTGAATGCAAATAACGTAAGATGAATTCGCTGGCAAATTATATCCGTCTATAAATTATAATTTAATTTTAAATAAATAGTTTAAAATTCTAAACATCAAATCAATAAAGATAATAAATATAATGATATACATAAATTCTTACATCGAGTTTAATTAGAAAAGTATCATTAAGGTCCTTTACATAATGAAATTCTATGTCAGATGCATTTTGTACCTGACATTGAATTTCATTATTATACTTAACATTATCGGAATGAATCGCAGATTTTTTAAAATCATTTCCAGCTTGAGGACATGAATGGGACATTTTAAATCATATTCATCATTCGAACAATTCACAATGGAAACGGGCATTATCTTGAATTGCTGGTGGGGTATGGGTCTTGGACTAATGAAAACATCCCGTATCCTGGTGTAGTATGTGTCCGAATATATCCAGGTCAGATCGTCCATGAAAAGTTTCAGACCGTTCCTACACGAACTCGAACCCGTGTCCTCAAGAGACTAGAGTAAAGTTTTTATTGCTTCGGACATTTGGCACATTTGAACGATTTAGAAACGATTATGATGAAACTTGTAATAAATCTCGACTAACCAATGACATCTGCTGATAAATTATTCAAGATCCTTCAATTTCCTTCGTTATCACTACAAACACAACCACCAACTTTATATACATCGTGATAATTTCTTTTTTTCATTTATTTATACAATGTTGCTAGGCTCAGGATACTTTTTGTAAGTAATTCTAGATTTTTAAACTTTATGATATGATGTAAATGTATAAGAGTAAGGTAATAGTATCATGCTTCAACTCGACTGTTTGATATCTTTTTATTGTAAACTTTTAATTACCTATAAGAGATTACTTAATTTTATTTTGATAACTTTATTCTGTTTTACATTATCAAGATTTTGAAAATAAATTTTTGATTTAAATATGATCGATTGAATTACAATCATATTTTACAATCTGGAAGTTTAATAATGCAAATTTTGTAGCTTATTAAACAAAAATTCGACCTCACTGGAAAATAATAAGTAAAATCTAATAGGTATAGGTGTAATTAGTATACTAGATCAACAAACGATTGTTATGAAACATCATGAGGTAAAATTGGTTTTTTCATATGGGAATAAGGAGAAATTAGAACATGATTAAATCTTACCAACGTTCAGCGATGAAGGATTTCTTCTAAATATAAAAGGAGCAGGCGGATATATTCTTAATGCTTCCTACATAAAAAAACTGTATTACATCATTTATAAATATATTATTATTAATACTTATAATTGATTATATATCAAATGTTTTCTTACAATGTGGAGACATAATATTTTTGAGCTATCAATATATATTAATGTAAAACATGCATTAATATATATACAAATTCATATTATTTTCAAACATTCAAACTTATCAATTTTCAAAAATCTAGAAAAAAGTGTGTAAAAATAATACCTTAATAACACATTCCAAATATTTCATTTTCTTTAAATCGTTTGTTGTAATCTTTCTCTCGACGTCATCGCCGAAAATATGGTACAATTCTTCATACACTTTCTGTTGGAAATCACCATAAAGGCCCAAAAAGTACAGAGTCCAACTAACGCCCATAGTAGAAGTATCATGACCCTGATATAAAGTAATAAAAATAACAAATTATTTTATATTACAATTTTAAATTTTACAACTGAATGACAGTGTTGTCTTTACAGTAAAATACACACTGCTAGCATGATGCCATCCACTTCCTCTCTGATATCTTCTTCACATAAAGTACCATTTTTCATGTGATGATAGAGTAACATATCTAACAATGCTCTTCTCTTTTTAATTCTAAACACTTCTTTATTTTCTTCAAAAGCATCGATGACCTTATTCTTTTTCATCTGTTCTAAGAACATTTCTTTCTTTTTTCGAATCACCTACAATGTGTTTATAACACAATACAACGTATTTGTAGAAATTAATTTATAATAAATAATACAGTAAGCATAATTATTATTATTATGTTGGGTTAAGTTAGATATACTCGGTTAACACCGGTGGCTAAGTACTATGCCGGACCAAAGTCAAGGCATAGTAACCAAAACAGAAATTAAAGAAGTGTATCAGTGTGTGTGTCTGTATTCAGGAATTTTCTCACAATATGACATGTATTCAATATAGTGGCCTTCTGTAGAGTGATATATGTGTTTCTATTCAATTCTAATGTGCCCAGGCTTTTGTGTAGTGTGTGTGGTATGACACCTGTAGAGGAGAGAACAACAGGTACAATAAGCACCTTATCCATCCTCCACAGATGCCTTATTTCTTGGGCGAGTTCTGTGTACTTGCTAATTTTTTTCAGTGCATGCGTTTTGTATATTGTGAGTGTTTGGAATGGATATGTCTATAATGTATGTGATTTTATTGTGTTTGTCAATGAGTGTGATGTCTGGTCTGTTGTGGTAAATTGTTTTATCTGTAATTATGGCTCTGTCGTAGTACATTTTGTGCGTGTTGTTTTCCAATACTGTCTGTGGAATGTATTTGTAGTATGGTTCGTGGATGTCTACTAATTTGTGTTTCTTTGCAAGCTCTTGGTGTATTATATTTGCTACTTGGTTATGTCTGTGTAAATAATCTGTCTGTGCCAAGAGCTTGCAACCAGAGGTGATGTGTTGTATAGTTTCTGGCATGATGTGACATTTTCTGCATGTGTCATTTGTGAGTGTTGCATCTTTGAGTATGTGTTTTCTGTAGTTTTTAGTATTTATGACCTGATCCTGTATGGCAATCATGAATCCTTCCGTCTCCCCAAAGAGGCATCCCCGAGCTAACCAGCTGTTTGACGCAGTTTTGTCAACAAAATCCTGGGCCAGATCGTAAGGATGCCTGCCATGGAGTGCCTTTCGAGCCCACGATTGCTTAATGGTGTCTATGCTTTTTATATGTTGTGTTGTGTCCATATGATGTGAGTGTAAGTTTAATGGTGTGTTATTCGAGTCTGCTAGAGTTACTGCTTTATGTAATTGTGATGTTTCTTGTTTTTTGTAGAAAAACTCTCGCAGTGACTGTATTTGTTTGTAGTGAAGGTTAACTATGTCAATCAGGCCACGTCCGCCATCTTTACGTGGAAGGGTTAATCTTTCTGTGGCGGATTTAGGATGATGTTGTTTATGCTTAGTAAGTGTTGTTCTTGTTTTCCTTTGGAGTTGCTCAAGATCAGTGTGAGTCCAATGTATAACTCCAAAAGAATATGTGAGTACTGGGATGACATATGTGTTTATTGCTTTAACTGTGTGTTTTGCATTTAATTGTGTTCTGAGAATAGCATTTAACCTACTTTGGTATTCTTTAATTAATCTTTGCTTTATTTGTGTATGTTCTGTTAGTTTGGCCTGTTGGAATCCTAAATACTTGTAGAACTCGCCCTCTTCCATGGATTCAATAACGTCTCCATTTCCAAGTGCAAAATCTTCTTTCTTCAGGATTCCTTTTTCTATGTGAACTGTTTTGCATTTATCTAGGCCAAATTCCATTTGTATGTCCTTGGTGTATGAATGTGTGATTTGTAGGAGTTGATGAAGTTGTTTTTGTGTGGATGCATAAAGTTTTATGTCATCCATGTACATGAGATGTGACAGTGTAAACTGTGTTGTTTTTTTGTGTCTAATATTGTAACCATATTGCGTGTTGTTTAACATGTTGGATAATGGGTTCAGGGCTAAGCAGAACCAGAGAGGACTCAAGGAATCTCCTTGAAAAATTCCTCGCCTAATAAAAATTTGGTTTGTTTGTATGGAAGTGTTATGGGCCCTGAGATGTAGTGTTGTTCTCCAATGCTGCATAGTGTTTTGAAAGAATGCAATGAGTGATGGATGTATTTTGTACATGTGTAGGATATGTAGCAGCCAACTGTGTGGAACACTGTCGAATGCTTTTCTGTAGTCTATATATGCCATGTGTATGTTTCTGTGTTGTCTGTGTGCTTGCCGTAGAATGACTGAATCTATGAGTAACTGTTCTTTGCATCCCCTGTGGTTTCTACGACAACCTTTTTGTTGTTCTGTTAGAATGTTGTGTTCTTCAACGTGTTTGTATATTTTGTTTGCAATACAGGATGTCAATAATTTGTAGAGTGTTGGAAGACATGTAATTGGTCTGTATTGTGTGGGGTTATTATTATTATTATTATTATTATTATTATTATTATTATTATTATATATATATATATATATATATATACAGTAGAGCGTCGTAAGTGGAACCAATTGGAGACTGGGGTCTTTCCAATTAATGATTTGTTCCAGTTTCCGACTTTGTACGAAAAAATACATTAACCTGTTTGATGTTCAAATTTTTCTCCGTTGCATATCGCTTCCTGTTGAATTTTTCTCCGTTGCGTGTCGCTTCGTGTTGAATTTTCGTCGATTTTAAGCCTAACGAAAACTTTTATAATAATCATCGAGGCTATCGTATCGTTAAAAATTATTTCTGCATTTTGTACAAACAAAATAATATATTAAAGAATATAAAAAACATGAAAATTATACTTTAGAAGTAAATTTAGTATCAAAAACATTCGATTCAGCACGACACAGTCCGACTGAAAATCGTTCCACTTTCCGGCCATTCCACTTACCGACGTTCCACTTATCGACGCTCTACTGTATATGTATATATATAATAAACAGGTAATTTATAAAATTTTGATATTCTTAATTAAGATCAAATGGTTATTCCTCTAATTTTCTTTACATCTCCCAAGTAAAGAACATGGAAAATTTATTTACATTTCACAAATTCGTTAGTTAACCTCGACAGAATAAGTTAATCAAGTATTTGACGTCTTAACTTAATTAATTATGGTAGATATTAAGATTTAGACTTACTTTTCTATCGAATTGATGAACAACTTCGATGCCTTTATTGAATTTCCTTCCCAAGGGACTTAGATTAAAGATAGGAGAAAACCAATACCACGGTTTTGTGAACCATTGAACAGCGGAAGAAGTAATACTGTTTGAAATTAAAATATGTTTTTTTTTTTAACTTTCCATGTTTAGATATACACGGAACAAGGTTATTTAAATTGCCTTACGTATAATACAATAATTATTGTTCAATAAAAAGTTAAAAAACTTAAAAAAACAATGGGATTGATAATATTTTAAAATATTTTCAGATAAAAAGACGAGTAAAAAGAAATCACTCTTTTATAACCGACTTCGAGTGATTAGCGAACGAATGATTAACAACAGATACTACCTTCTACTAGAACCAAATTTTCGTTGTTTGTTACTTTTAAAATCTCCAAATGCATTTCGCTTTAGCCTCTTCAGTGGATAATGCAACAACAAACAACTTGTTCATTTTATACTGGTTACTCTTTCGCAGCACGCATCTACTTTTATCCCGACATTTTGGTTTATCAAATTTACATATTCCACAATACAAAAATGTTCTATAACTCTTCTTTTAAACCAGTTTTCTACTTTATACAATATTTTTACATTATTCCTATCAATATTAGCCGAGATCTGTATGAAACCAATTAATGAAAATATATCACAAGTTCCCGGTATTGCGTTTTATACTCGCTATGTAGATGATATATTGATCATATTTGACTCATATACAGTTACACTCTATGAAATTAAAGATTACGCAAATAAATCCAATCATAATTTAAAGTTTACAAGTGAATTACAGCAGAATCAAGAAATAAACTACTTGGATATCACCATAAAACGGAGAAAACACAGTTGGTGTTTCGTAAGTATGAGAAAATATGTAATACAGGATAAATTGTTAATTATAAATCATATTGTTCTGCAGATACTAAAAAAAAAATGTTTTCATTATGAAACTGAGGAAACTGTTAAACAGAACATCTTTACAAGAACACATCGATAAAGAGATAAAACAACTATTTAAAAAGTATTTATTAAATGACTATCCAAAAAGTAAAATCTGTAAATGGTACAATTCCTTTATAAATTATAGATACAATGTAAAAATAAAGTAAATAGTAATGTTTATGTAAAAATTCCTTATATATATCATCTTTATGAACGATATAAACTTATGTTTAAAAAATTTTTTATGTGTAGTGGCCAAGCAGAAAAATAAATTGTCTAATATAATTAATGTTATCGACACCAAAAAACAAGACATAATTAAAGATCAACTCGATGTCGCAGAAGTAGTTTACAAACTGTCATGTATTTAATTACACGCGAAATCATACGTTGGAGAAATGAGAAGAAAACTCGAGATACGCCTAATAGAACACGAATCTGCGATTCTTCTAAAAAGACAGGAGTCACCTTGGTACCAACACTGCAGTGATTCTCATTGTAATATTGATAGGAATGATGTAAAAATATTGTATAAAGTAGAAAACTGGTTTAAAAGAAGAGTTATAGAACATTTTTGTATTGTGAAATATGTAAATTTGATAAACCAAAATGTCGGGATAAAAGTAGATGCATGCTGCGAAAGAATAACCAGTATAAAATGAACAAGTTGTTTGTTGTTGGATTATCCACTAAAGAGGCTAAAGCGAAATGCAATTGGAGATTTTAAAAGTAACAAACAACAAAAATTTGGTTCTAGTAGAAAGTAGTATCTGTTGTTAATCATTCGTTCGCTAATCACTCGAAGTCGGTTATAAAAGAGTAGTTTCTTTTTACTCCTCTTTTTATCTGAAACTATTTTATTTTTAAAATTTACAAACATTTTTTTTTTATAATACAATAAACGTAAAGTACTACATTGTTTATAACGAAGTATTTTAAATGAAAATCTATAATAACAGCTAATACCTTTTGCACTCAATGACTTTCAACAAGTGTTAAGACAAATTTATTCTACAGTTATAAATAATACAGTTAAGGCTTTTACTTTACTTGCTGTTATGTTTACATCACAAGTGCATTTATTTCTTATCATGTCCAGTTTGAATTATTCAGTTTTTTCTATTTTATGTAAATCTTCACGTTTTGTTACAGATTTGTCCTGTATTTTGTCATGAGATAAAGATTAAAACCCGAAATTTCGCATAGTAGCTTCTGCATTGATGTTATTAAATTTTTAAGATTGCAGGTTAAAGTTGTAGAAAAATAGACGTTGGACACATGTCATATCTCGAGTGGGGCAGACTTTTTGACAATTTTACATGTTACCATTTACACATTTTTAAAAATAAAAGTCAGCTCTACACTCTAAATTAACCGTTTTACCATTTTATAATAATAAAAATATAGAAAAATCTTATAACAGATGCAACGAAACGCAATTTTATTCATTTATTTATAATGGTTAATAATATATAAATTTTTATTTAAACAAAATGTAATAACAGCCAGGAAAATTACGTAACTTGTTGGTAGATTTTTCTGTAGGGTTGTTTTGTTAATTAGTATAAACTCTGTATAATAACTCTTTTCTATTATGTGACAAGATTTTGTTATCATTTTCGAATGCAACTACACAGTACTCAATATTCAATCTATATATATAATCGAGACGAGTTGATAATAATAATAATAATAATAACTATCCCGTGGTCACAACCTGGTCGTGGTAAGAAATCCCAGTAATTTTACTGGTCCATAGGGCAATGCAGGCTGGAGCACAAGCTTCTGGTAGGGACACCCATGCCAGTAAGGTCTATGGAGAGAAATGAAGCTAAGAGTGACCACACCCACATTCTGTGAAAATATTTATTATGGTAATAACCAGATGAAAGTATGATATTGGCTTGGACGTCGCCCGGGTTAACAAGGTCCGCGTTCGTGGGTTAGGCAGAGGCTCACGTTCGATAAATAGGACACAGTCTCCCTTGGTTTCCGGTGGCAAAAGCAGCACCGGCCCCAGCATGGCTACTGCAATGCCCTTAACACATGGGAGGAACCAACCCAGCCTTGCTGTTTCTGTGGCAATGCATTCACAGACCACAAAGGCTGGAAAACCAGGCCAACGGATTAAATGGACAGTAGAAATGAACGAGTTTATCATCCGTACTTACTACACCATCACAAAACTCGTAACAAACATAACAGATTACAGACAACAACTACACTATAGATTCACACAACAGCATCCTCATCTCACTCTCACCGAACAAAAGGTTGTTAATCAAAAAAGAACAATTATACACAACAACCTTATCCCACAAACAACACTTGAACTTATCAAACAACAGGTTGCTGATCAAATACATCAACAGACAGAAACATTTAACATTAATGAAGATCATGTAACCTGTCAGGATAATCCAGCAACAAGCATTGATAATAATACACATACAACAATTACCACTAATGATACTACAGACACTTCCTCATCCATCACTGATAACATAGACATGGATTTAGTTAATACGCTCTCACTTATATTTCAGGAAACACTCACTAAATATACATGCACAGATCCCACACAACGACCACGAATACCAAAAACCAACACGTCAAAGAAGTAGGAAAAACACTAAATTATGTAAACACTCACTTACTACCACACTACATTCATTCAATTTCTACACTCTCAGACATTCATACATTAGTCTATGCTCTGGCAGTCACAGTAGTGACACACCATGGATTGAAAGTACAATCACAGACAAATACACAAAAAACAATTTTACTACAAGCCTGCCTGGCAGAGAAGAATAGAATCACAAATAAATGACATTAGACAGCAATTAAGCAGACTGACACAATACACTATAAACAACATAACACCCAAATTAAGAAACAGCTCAAAAACATTTTCAAGAAAATAAAAACACACACAAAACATGCACATCACAACACACACATTACAGAATACATTGATACACTAAAACAAAAACTTGCTGCCAAAGCACGTAGACTCAAACGATACAAAACATGTACACTACGAAAGCAACAAAATAAATTATTTACAAACAATGAAAAACTCTTTTACAGACAAATTAATAACAATGCAAACACTGATACACAGCACAGTGGCACACCAACAGAAGAAGAACTTACAACATATTGGTCTTCTCTTTGGTCCAGTGCTGTCACGCACAATGCTGATGCAGGCTGGATCGAGGAGGAGAACAGAAACTTGCACAACATACCAACTATGCCCTGTGCTGAAATAAACATACATGATTTCCAATACACTGTTAACAGAACACACAACTGGAAGACACCTGGTGTAGACAACATTCACAATTTCTGGTACAAAAAGTTTACATCACTGCACCAGGAACTAGCTAAACATCTAACACACATCATCATCAATCCACAAGACATGCCAAATTTTCTTACTCAGGGCATCACCTACATGAAACCTAAAAACAACAATACCACAGACCCCACACAATACAGACCAATTACATGTCTTCCAACACTCTACAAATTATTGACATCCTGTATCGCAAACAAAATATACAAACATGTTGAAGAACACGACATTCTAACAGAACAACAAAAAGGTTGTCGTAGAAATCACAGGGGATGCAAAGAACAGTTACTCATAGATTCAGTCATTCTACGGCAAGCACACAAACAACACAGAAACATACACATGGCATATATAGACTACAGAAAAGCATTCGACAGTGTTCCACACAGTTGGCTGCTACATATTCTACACATGTACAAAATACATCCATCACTCATTGCATTCTTTCAAAACACTATGCAGCACTGGAGAACAACACTACATCTCAGGGTTAGTAACACTTCCATACAAACAAACCAAATTTTTATTAGGCGAGGAATTTTTCAAGGAGATTCCTTGAGTCCTCTCTGGTTCTGCTTAGCCCTGAACCCATTATCCAACATGTTAAACAACACGCAATATGGTTACAATATCAGACACGAAAAAACAACACAGTTTACACTGTCACATCTCATGTACATGGATGACATAAAACTTTATGCATCCACACAAAAACAACTTCATCAACTCCTACAAATCACACATTCATACACCAAGGACATACAAATGGAATTTGGCCTAGATAAATGCAAAACACTTCACATAGAAAAAGGAATCCTGAAGAAAGAAGATTTTGCACTTGGAAATGGAGACATTATTGAATCCATGGAAGAGGGCGAGTTCTACAAGTATTTAGGATTCCAACAGGCCAAACTAACAGAACATACACAAATAAAGCAAAGATTAATTAAAGAATACCAAAGTAGGTTAAATGCTATTCTCAGAACACAATTAAATGCAAAACACACAGTTAAAGCAATAAACACATATGTCATCCCAGTACTCACATATTCTTTTGGAGTTATACATTGGACTCACACAGATCTTGAGCAACTCCAAAGGAAAACAAGAACAACACTTACTAAGCATAAACAACATCATCCTAAATCCGCCACAGAAAGATTAACCCTTCCACGTAAAGATGGCGGACGTGGCCTGATTGACATAGTTAACCTTCACTACAAACAAATACAGTCACTGCGAGAGTTTTTCTACAAAAAACAAGAAACATCACAATTACATAAAGCAGTAACTCTAGCAGACTCAAATAACACACCATTAAACTTACACTCACATCATATGGACACAACACAACATATAAAACGCATAGACACCATTAAGCAATCGTGGGCTCGAAAGGCACTCCATGGCAGGCATCCTTATGATCTGGCCCAGGATTTTGTTGACAAAACTGCGTAAAACAGCTGGTTAGCTCGGGGAAGTCTCTTTGGGAAGATGGAAGGATTCTAGGATTGCCATAGAGGATCAGGTCATAAATACTAAAAACTACGGAAAACACATACTCAAAGATGCAACACTCACAAATGACACATGCAGAAAATGTCACGTCATGCCAGAAACTATACAACTCATCACCTCTGGTTGCAAGCTCTTGGCACAGACAGATTATTTACACAGACATGATCAAGTAGCAAATATAATACACCAAGAGCTTGCAAGGAAACACAAATTAGTAGACATCCACGAACCATACTACAAATACATTCCACAGACAGTATTGGAAAACAACACGCACAAAATGTACTACGACAGAGCCATAATCACAAATAAAACAATTTACCACAACAGACCAGACATCACACTCATTGACAAACACAATAGAAATCACATACATTATAGACATATCCATTCCAAACACTCACAATATACAAAACGCATGCACTGAAAAAATTAGCAAGTACACAGAACTCGCCCAGGAAATAAGGCATCTGTGGAGGATGGATAGAGTGCTTATTATACCTGTTGTTCTCTCCTCTACAGGTGTCATACCACACACACTACACAAAAGCCTGGGCACATTACAATTGAATAGAAACACATACATCACACTACAGAAGGCCACTATATTAAATACATGTCATATTGTGAGAAAATTCCTGAATACAAACACACACATTAATACACTTCTTTAATTTTTGTTTTCGTGACTATGCCTTGACTTTGGTCTGACATAGTACACAGCCAGCGTTGTTAATCGAGTATATCTCACTTAACCCAACATAATAATAATAATAATAATCAGCGTAAGGCCCAAACGGTTAGGAGTTGAAAGTTTAAATTTGGTACACAGTTAGGGTACGTCACGAGGACGCACACTGTAAAGGGATTTTTCGAAATTCCTCCCCACGGGGAGAGTGACAGAATTAAGTCTTAACACTTCCATCAACAATGTAAGTGTTAAGTAACAATGTAAGTATAAAGTAACAATAGAAGTGTTAAGTTACAATGGAGGTGTCAACAATGGCAGCGTTAAGAATGGAAGTGTCAACAATGGAACTGTTATGTAACAATGGAAATGTTAAGAGCTCAAACGGTTAGGAGTTGAAAGTTGAAATTTGGTGCACAGTTTGGGTACCAGATTTAAGTACCAAAGTGTTAAGTAACAATGGAGAACAAGAGAAAGCGACGTGGAAGATTTACGGGCGCTGGAAAAAAAAGAACAAAGAAAAAGAGTAATTTGGTAGAACATATTCGATTTTCAAATTTAGACAGATTAGTTCAGTTTTTCTCGACCTTTCTTTTTTAGAACATTCGATGAAAATCGAACGATATAATCAGAACACGTCGTGAAAATCGAACAATATTAGAACTTTCGATTTTCAAATTCGGCCTTTCTTTCGAAATACTTAGTTTGTTGAAAGTACTCTTTTTTTTGACTATAATGTAATAATTTTAATCTTTGCTATCGTTACTTTTGCCCGAGCAACGCCGGGCCTACCTGCTAGTTAATTAATAATTATTCAATAAACGCTTTATTCAATTTGATTTCTTAATTTCCATCGTTTTAACTCCTTACAAGAGAATATAAATGTAAAAATTACGATTTGGCATGAATTCTTAATAATCTCTTTCAGCAAATAATTTATTTTCTTTACACAGTTGAATTGTACATATATGGCTTATTTCAGGAACTAATTAATCCAAGTATCAAGGAATAATTGCACTTTTAATGGTATTATTTTCTTGTGTGTATGTAACGTTTAAATATTGAATAAGTTTAATTGAAAAATCTTACACAACAGTTGTCATGTATTAATCTTACACAACAGTTGTCATAAATTGATTATTAGACTTTAGATTATTTAACTATAATCAAGGTGGAAACAGTAATATAACAGAAATGTATTCTTTCAGACAACTTACTCTTGAATTGCATGAAACAAAAATCTTACACAACAGTTGTCATAAATTGGTTATTAGACTTTAGATTATTTAACTATAACTAGTTAAGTAACGCTACATCAGCGTGTAGTCGGAACGAAGCTACCCGCACCTTTATTTTCTAGATTATGAGGAAAAAAGAAACAAAGAATCATTCGTTCTCAACAATATATATGATTTCTATTGGATCATTTAAAGGTACAAATATAAGGTCAGAATAAGCCATTAATTAATTGCTATGCCAATGTCTCATGAAATTCTGTTTATCACTATAGGCCTTGGACTTACAGATTGACTCTTTGCGATCTTTATTGTAACTCTTTAAAAATACTGTCAGTTATTTTTTCACTGTACTCAGTGTAACATAGATAAGACCGATAGCTGTTTCTTTTTTCCCTATATCTATTTTGATTTTTGGAAGAGTTAATCCCTGTGATTTATGTATAGTCATCGAGTACGCTAAGGTAAGGGGAAACTGTCTACGAGATGGCAATATACTGCCATCGTTCGAAGTGCCTGTTATGAGGATTATTGGAAACAGATTATCATAGATGAAAGGTCCCTGATAACTATCGAATTCCACTAAAATAAGCAGAGGAAGAGCTGGAGAGCAAGTATTAGGAGCATATATAATGTAGCGTATAGTTCCTAGTAAACCATTGACGAGACCCCCTTGCACCCATAAGTTGACTCTCGGCATGATTCTGGCGTTAACTGAGAGAGATTCAAATACTCGGAGAGACCAAGAGCTGAGTCATCTGTGGACGAAGGCAGGGCAATATCTAGAGTGTTTTCAGATAATATATAACAAGCATGGGCAAGTGCGGCTCTTTTTGAGTTACATGCGGCTCTTGCTGAAAGTGCTATCCTTTCCAGCCTTACCATACTATCCACCACGATAGTACAGAACTGCGGCTCCCATGCATTTTGCAAAATTTACATTTCGGCTCCCACTGAACTCTTGCTTGCCCACCCCTGCTATATAAGCAAAAGAGCATCCAGTTGATTGCAAGTAGTCTTCATTGCTTTGTTTAACTTGCTCGTTTGTTTGATATAGCTCTACTGCCGTTTGGAACTGATCAAGTTAATCTTTGAATTAACAGTCCCGATTTCTTGTCGTCAGAATGTTCAGATCTGTATCAGAGAAATCATCCGAAGCTAGATGTTGTAAGACATCCGTGAAGGAACTATCTGCGCTATTTTGTCTATGAGAATTACTAAGTTCAATGAACTTCTCAAAAGAATCAAATGCGAATCTACTTTGTTGGGACATTACATCGTAAAAAAACTCGAGTAGAGAGGAGTGTCTTTAACAAGAGGAAGCTGACGAAAATCACCAAACAAATAGATAAAGAATCCACCAAAAGGCTCGTCTTTCTCGGGGTTTATCTCTCTCAATCTTCTCTCGATCATGTAAAGCATTCTTGCACCAATCATTGACATTTCATGATGATGAATTTGAGCGACTTCATCTCAATTTGGAATCTCTGCGCAGCTTCTCCATTTAGAGATCGAAATTTCGTACTAACGATAGGAAGACGAAGGAGAGAATGGATCGTAAAGCCATCAATATTGATCGCTGCTGCTCCACGTTTTAAAAAGAAGACTTGTTTAAACTTATTATTCTATAAAGATTCTTTATATTTGTTGTGTGTCCAGTTAGCGACAACATTTACCTTTCAAAATTACCGTTTTAATGCTTGTCATATTTTCCGACCACCAGATGGCGTTTCTACACGTGCGTGCAGGAAGCGACTAACACTTGACTTCATGCATTCCTTGTCAACAAAATAACTCTAGAATGAGTTGTCCGATCTTGATGAAATTTTCCACGACGACTCGACATCACTCAAGGACGAACTGATTAAAATTTCAACTCTCAAAAATGATCCATACTGAAGAAAAACACCTATATCCAGTTCTACAAAAACGGATCATTTTTGAAAGTTGAAATTTTAATCAACTTCATCCTCGAGTGATGATGAGTCGTCGTAGAAAATTTCATCAAGATCGGACAACTCATTCCAGAGTTATTCTGCGGACAAGGAATGCACGAAGTCAAGTATTAGTCGTCACTACGTTCCGACAATAAAGGTGGTAACAGTAATATAACAGAAATGTATTCTTTCAGACAACTTACTCTTGAATTGCATGAGCGTAGGCATTATCCTCTTGGGATTGAGAATGGACATGTGCCCCCATGGCCGTTTCTATTAAAGTAATAAGCACAATACGTAATCAACTATAATAATTTTGATGAGCCATCCAATGTTTACGTTTTGTGAGTTCCTACCTCCGATTATGTCGAGAGCGCAAAGATTAACCACATCAACAATATCAAATTCGCCATTTTCCGCTTGTTTCTTTAACTTTTCTACTAAAATATTCGATTGTTCATTAAATATATCTTGAAAATCTTCGAGAACTCGAAAATTGAAACAAGGAGTTATCAATTTTCTTCTATTTCTCCATTTATCGTTTGTACTAATAAATATAATTGTTACAAAAAATTTATTATTAAATTGTCTTTAAAATGTATCTGCCTTACCTTGTAAGAAGAGCCTGTCCTAGCCAAGGATGAAGGATATCATAAACCCAGTCTTTATTGATGATTGTAGCACTCTTTAGAACTTCCTATACATTTATATATAAATGTTATAAATTACACGAAGTAAATTAAAATTTAATTCGGTATTAAACAATTCTCAATACCTGAGCCGATTCTGGATGATAAAACATAAAGTACTTATGTCCACCCCAGGTAAATCTTGCTAATTTTTCCTCCAAGTTCATCATACAAATTCCCAGTCCATACTGAAGCATAACTTGAAAAATAAACGGCAACTTAAGTAAAAATATAGGAAAAATAGAAAACTCGATTAGCCGGGTTGCAATATATAATTATATTATAATGTAAATTAATCGTGGTCTCTATACTCTAAGATTTCCGTATCTGGTCTTATTTTTTTACGATTATGTTTTCTCTGTGCATCAAACTTCTGATAATATTCGAGTCCTACCGGTCATCAATCTAATTTCGTTTTCTAGATTAACAAAGAACAGACAAAGAAATAGTATGATGACCGAAAATAAACAGGTCTGCAATTGTTTGCAATTTGTAGTCCAATAATTGTTTTAAAAGATCAACTAGATGTATCTATTGTATTTGCTGATATTTGAATGTTTGTGTGTATACCTGTGTTTACATATGATATGCACTGTATGTAAGTATACATATTTTTGTGTATACATGCGTAAGTGAATTCAGTGGCTTTATCCACTCGTCTACTTGTGTGCTAGTGCACACTTCATACTATTCTTAGCAGTATGAAGTGTGTTTTATTAAGCGTATTAATACGATTTTTAATAAACACGTTTCCACATTTCTATCTTTTTAAAGGAAATCCACAATCTCTTACTTTTTCAAACACTTCTAGTTTATTAAATTACGCAAATATCTATACATATTTAGTAAAGAATCATTTACAATAATACTCAAAAGACTCAAGACTCAATATTTTATAGACTTTTCTTTAAATCATCTAAAAATTAAATTTTTCAACATTAATATTATCGCTAGACAAAGAAGAGATGACGAATACTTACATGAGCCACAGAGTATTTCATAATTTTGCGCTTTATTAGGGCAGAAGAGAAAATTCCAAAGAAGTGACAAACTTGAGATTGTTGGTAACTCTTTATACAGTTTAAATTCGTTTTCAGGCTCATCCGTTTTCTTTGAAACTACAATAAACAACTGTAATTGGTAAACTTCATTATAGTTCATGCAAAATACATTCCAACCATTAATGATGAAGAACGTATTTAATAAATCGAAGATTTCTAGACGATTATTTTGTTTTAAGTAATTTTATTTCCTTAATTAGGAGTTATGTTATCGACTTATGTGAAAAATTAAGCTTTCTTATGTGAAAACATGAATGCAAACAAGGTTTCATCACTGTGGTTAGGGGAACAATGTATCTGAATAGCTACAAAATATAGATGTTTTTGCATGATTTTAATTGCAGGTGCTTTAAACGACGGACAACCATACTTTGCGTATGCATCGTAAACCTGAAGTATAGGGGTTTATTTTAACAAACACGAAATTTTCATAAACTAAAGATGCATTTCTCGTGTGGTATGCAGCAAATACACGTTACCACTACCATTAAGCGAAGAGAGCGGTATTACATATTATTCAGGAGTCTGTATATAGGTATTACATTATAACAAATGGGACATTTGAGATTGCTTCAAACTTGATGGTTAAAAAATAAAATTTTAGCCGAGATACAAGCAAGAAAAAGTAGAGGTACTCGGGAGAAAGTGTTTTGAGAGGCTCACACAAAATCATTACAGATTTATTAAATGAAATTTTGTCTTACAAATCCACGAATTTTTCTAGAATAATTTAATTGATCGAGGCAATAATACAATTAAAACGTGAATTTTCAGTATACAGAGGGCAGGTGCGTGGCGTGAGGTGGCAAGGCGGTCCACTCGGGAGCACTTTTAATAGGGCGGCTTTTTCAAATCTCATATTGAAATTTGTATTCATTTCCATATACAACATGTGAATAATTTACTTCGTTGGCTTATTTTAATAATTTATCAATGTAAATACGTCAATTGACGGTCTTTTGTTTTTATTTGGGCCTCGTCAGACTGCAGTGAAAGTGATATTTTTTAACAAGACAGACAAAGAAATGCGATATTCTGCTAGTTTTCTGTTGATTATAGAAAATGGCTATTTGCTAGAATGTTAGAACTTCAACGGCAACATTGATGAAATGTATTAAAAAGAATAATTTCAGTTATACAGCTTTTAGAATCGAGAGAACGTTCTGATAAAATGTTTGCAACAAACAACGATAATAAAAAAAGTGTTGGAGTTACTATGAAAATTTGACCCTGTTACAAGTTAACATTTAAGAAGGTCATCCGAGAATCTTCGCATTATCTAAATTAAGCTTGTCCAACCCGCGGCTTGTCACGTTAAATAGTGTGGCCCACTAAGCGATATTATATATCTATTAAAACATTTGTTTCCCGTTATGTGTATACGAAAACAATTAAATGAAAATTAGCATATGCCATTGTTTTAATGCACAAGTGCGAGTACGAACTCTTGGTATAACAATAAAATCTTATTCAGTTTGTATTTGCTTTACTTTTTTAAAAGCATGTTTGCCTAAATTGTGGCCCACCGTAATCTTACGCGTGATCAAAGTGGCCCGCGAAACAATTTGGGTTGGCCAGGCCTGATCTAAATAAAGATATACAAAATAATCCTTGTGTAATGGGACAAATGTTATTATCAATACTAACGCTCATAAATATTATAGTATAATTTTAGATCGAATCCCTGATATCAACAGATTCAAGCGAATGTCTTTGGTTATTTCGTATATTTACCCAAATAATATTTTAGCAGAGTTTTGCCTATGAAATTAACTTCTAAAAATGGTTTGACTAGATAAATACTGCAAGAACTGGAGTCATTAGGCCAAAAAGTTAAATATGTGTGTAGGTGAGGTTACGCTAATGAAGGAAATACGCAAGGTACCCATTTCAGTGTCCAAAGACCAATTTTAAACCAAATTCCGAAGCCTTTTTTGTTTTCTGTACGTGCTATATTTTGAACTTTGTCGTTAGTGACGTAGCGGTAGCTTCTAGGGAAATCACGAATATTTATTCATCGGTGTAAGAAGTGTTTGTATTTTGTGTATTTCAACTATCAGATGAAGAGCTTTAAAAATAGGTAACATCCTTAACCTGGAAAGGCGTAACTGATACGAGATTGAAAAGTTCTATTGATTCATTAAACCCAGAGATAAAATATACCAGAAGTATGTAATACTCGGGTAAAAATTTATTTGAATGATAATATGGTCTATCGTTTCGGCCAAGCCTACAATGTAGTATACGATAGTCAGCTTCTAGGATAAACATTATCCTTCCGGAGCTTGTTCTTAACATACTCAAGGGAATTTTTGAGTCTTTTACGGAAAAATGCCCTCTACGCCATCAAATATGGTAATTGAAGAGAGAATACAAACAGTATCTCAATCCACGTGTAAGCCGTGTACAGACTACGTTGTGGAGCCGTCGTAAGTATTTTATGTACTGTACTGTACTGTACAGTACATGCATATTTTAATGTATGTAATGTTATATATATAACGATTTACTTCGCTAACGCTGCTATAATGTCTAATGCTAGACTATAAGTGTAAAGCATAATATAATGCTCAAACTCTCTATTACTGATTACGTGAGGAGAATAATGTTTGCCACTATACAATACCTTTATCCTAAATTTTAAAATAAATTCAGCAAAATATGTTATAATAATTGAAAATAGTACTCATTAAAGCCATAAAATGCCACGCTTAACAAAATTTAAAGCGCATTAATTTGCATAAATCAATTATTTAAACAAAATAGTCCGTAAAAGTATTTCTATCCTACAAATCACTATATCAATATAAGAATAATAACATTTCCTATATAATTTAGTTAATTAAATAAAATAATAATACAGTGAAACCTGCGAAAGCCGGAACCTGGGTTATGCGAAAATCTTTCAAAGATGTAAAGTTCAAATATTTTTCAATAAAACGATTACATTAACATAATAAAAGTTATGCGAACGTCGAAACCTGTCAAACGCTGACGGCGTTGATTTCATAATATTGACGAATGAAAGAAAAATCACAATTGAATACTGTAAAACCTGTACAAAACAAGACCTTAATATAACGAAAACATGCCAAATAGGAAAAAATATTTAGTACCATATTAGTCCGGGTTACACAGGCTTCACTAAACTAACTACACCTACGCTCTGTGTAAAATAGACTGGTGATGTTTGTTCATTATTGAAAATTTACTTTCTAACAAGTGAATGTATACTTATTCTATTGAAACACATCCCAATGAGAGGTTAAATTTGCATTCCAAAATTAAGATCGGTTTATTCTATAATACTTCTGTTTCTCTGTCTGAAATCATTGAAGTAGATTGTTTATTAAATAAGAATTAGACTTTACCCAATTTTTTTGTATCCAACAATACAAAAGTGTTAAGATTACATCCTGTATGTCGGTAAACGTGAGAGTTACGGCTTATACAGGTTTTACTGTAATTTCTTGTAAAAATTTAACTTGCAGCATTCACTAAGCATCTGAGTAACAGAAATAATTATCTCAAAAGTTAAATGTTTCTTCAAGACAATCATTTCGCTACATTATTACGATCGGTCTAACAGAAAATTAAGACCTTATAGTAGCTAAAAGACAATGAATGCTAAGAGGCTTTTAAAAGAAAGGCACTCTGTCGATCAGCTAATCTCGTGATTCAGTGTAGTCCTGTTTCCAACAGTAATCAAGAAACTAAAGAATTATGCAGACACATACGAACATAACAATAAGAAAGACTAGATATGTATCCTTATTACTCGAAAAGAATTAATAATTATATTTAAGTTTAAAATTTGGCAGTAGATTCATAACGCTGAGGTTTTGAGTGGGTAAAATAAAAATACGTAACACTTACCAATTGAGTAAATCTTATCCCAAACATTCGTGCTTTTGGAGTCGACAGACATCTTTCTTCTTTTACTGCTGAATACTTTAAAGATTAAAAATATTCCTGAAATAAAAATTACACTTATTACCAGCAAGTAATTGGGAAGTAGAGCCGTCAACGTTTTCTTTCCCGTAAAAAATGATTAATTCGCATCCTTCTACGTTTTATCAGACGAATTTGTTTGCCCTATTTGGCCTTAAATTTTATTGTTTCTTTTATTCCTTTGGAAACTATTGAAAACATTGTGTGCCTGCGTGTCTTACAACTTAATTCGGAGGAAATGATCATAAAATTCTTGAGATTTAATAATAAATGCAATATTTCTAAGCAAGTTAAGTGATTAAAAAACTAGTTTTTCACATTTTGAATACTTCGTATTCTCAATTCGGCTTTCTTACAATATTCTAACATGAGTAAATTAAATCTTTTATACTTTTTCCAAATCGTTTTGCCAAATTTCTTCCTACAAAATTTCAATGTCAGACAGTTTTTTTCTTACAAATGTCTGACATTGAAATTTTACGTGTTTTTTTTTTGTTTCTAATCTAACTTGTAAGTTACAAAAGACAGAGAAACAGGCTGTGGGAATGAAGGCCTGCAATTTCAAAATTGTAGCCCAATAATAACTAGCACCACTTGATTAAAAAACGAGGAACAATACTGTATAATTCGCATAATTAAGAAATAGTAAATGCATTTTAATTAAAACTAGAGACAATTAATGAGTAGGTCACGTGCCAAAAGTGCAGGCCATCACTACATAAATGCTTACATAACATTAATTATGTAAGCTTTCATGTATTTACTTAAGTGACATAAATGGCTCTGTGTGTAGGAAGGAGACACAATTTTTTCCTTCACTCTAAAGCTTAATAACTCCTACGTTTTTCGTCGACATTTTATGAAATTTTGCATGGAATTTTGGACATTACAGATATTAATTCTGTTCAATTTTCGTGGTTGAAGGTCGAAGGGGTGGAAAGATATAGGAGAGTCACTTATCATATCTGGAGTGGTGTCGGACGTAATTAAAGATTTCACTCGTTATTAGTAATGTTGTAACGAATAGTATATTCGGCCTCAGTCCGAATAGCCGAATATTCGGCCAAAGTATTCGGCTTGATTAACGCACGTACGAAAATTGGCGCGCAAACCGCATTATGGCAACGACCCTACTCTCTATTGGCTCGCTGTCACTACGCTTCGCCAATCGCGTTAATTCTTGACAGTTGTAGCCGACAGACATTAGTGTCGTGGCAGTATGTGATAAGTGATGATAACAATGAAGTGACCTACATGTGTAAATAACGGAAAAACAACATAGAAGGACCGCAAAGTGAAAATGTGAAAATAAGTATGAAATTGAGTTTAACACATAATCGAACAAGTCGATACAGCTTATTGGCGCGAAATTTGCGGCCGTCAATGCCAAATAATTGTTCTCATAGACTTCGGAAAGCTAAATGCTTGTAATGAAAGTCACTTAGCGTGCACGGGCGAAAGCCTCGAGCCGTTCAGGCTATTAAGCTGTTGTGAGGTTAGCCAGATGGAAGAAAGTGTCACGACAACCTAGCGGTCAGCACTGTCGTTTGGGAGTTGAAAAATTCACGGAGACAGGTCTTCCATCGCAAACCTTTTATTAAGTATAAAAAAATGGCGCTTACAACTACTCTTTTTCTTCGGCGCAAAGCCTATCCGTAGGGTGAATCAGTCTGCGATAAAAATGTTCAGTCAATTCGATGCAAAAATGTTCAGTCAAGGTCAGTTTCTCTTCTTCTTGCTAAGACGAGGAGAAAAACGTGGGCCTCGGGGCGCACAACACAACTAGCAGGAATGATTTTCTGGCGACGGGACCTGTACGATACTTGCCGGTATGAAATAACGAAAATCTGTTCTAAAACGTCGACCAACTTTTCGTTGTTGAACAGCAACCAATATCCAAGAGCGGAGCACTCCAAAACTAAGAACTGATAACCGAGAGAGTGTCACATCCTTTCTTTGACGGTTTTTATAAGTTTCTTTTGAGATCCAGATCGAACATTCTGATAGGTCGATGCCAACTTGCCCCCGCTCTCCAATTGGTTTCTCCCTCGTTACTAATTGTAGAGATCGGAACCCAGATCGTGGGAATCTCGACAGACAATTCGATCCCTATCGAAGACGTTCGATCTCAGTACTCAAATTAATCTATTGTTTCAACCTGAGAAAACGGACTTTCTCGGAAATTTCTACAAACATGTCATTTTATAGACATAAAATATCCATTTTTCGTTTTCCCGTTTTTTTTTTTTTTTTTTGTTTATCGCTTTCCTTTCACAACATTAATAATTATAATAATTAAAATGATTTTGTTTCTATTTTAAAAAAATTTTCTTTTTTTTGCACAAATTTTAGACCCATTTCCGAAGCTTTACACTGTCTTGAATTTGTGAAGTCATACCTGTGACTTATACCGATGTCCTATCTGTCTCTTTTTTCCGTTATCACCAGGCTATGAGTCACGTAATTATAAAATGGGAAATCTACGACCGAAAAGTGACGAATCGAAAGTATCGTGCGCACACATTATGATGTATGCATAGGTATTTTCGCTGGACTAGAGTAGTCCAGTATGACTACTCTAGTCCAGCGAAAGTAAAAAGAGGAAGGGAAGAGCAAAGACGAGCGCTAAAAAAGAAAGATAGGCAGAAAAGACAAAAAAAAAAAAGAAAAAAAAAAAAGATAGGCAGAGTTACATGTTTTTAACTTAGGATTTTAATAAATCTATTATTAGACAAGAAAATTTTCATGAAATTACTCTCCTGATTTTTTATTTATTTATTTATTTTATTAACGGTATGAGTAAGCATTATTTCTAATGGACAGACTAAGTTATATGATTTCTATTGTTTCAGTGTCAAGAGACTACGTTCCCGGAAATGCAGTTATATTATATTATATTATATTATGAATTAATAATATAACTAACAAAGAAGCACACCACTTAAACACTGGTTTTCTTACAGTTATTGATAAAAAATGTGTACTATACAGGGTGAGCCAATGAAAACGAAACGGCAGAGTGTTCGTGTTCGTCCAAGCAAATCGATCGGACAGGTCGACTTTATTCACGAGGGGACATCGTATGCAATAAAGTTTTTGCGAATCTGAATATTAACTAAACAAACATTTTTTTTCGAAATGAATGTTTGTTTAGTTAATACAAAATAAATGAGTTTTTAAAATTTTTGTTGTCTGTTGTATTCAGAATCGCAAAAACTTTATTGCAAAAGATGTCCCCTCGAGAATAAAATCGACCTATCCGAGCGATTTGCTTGGACGAACACAAACACTTTGCCATTTCGTTTTTGTTGGCCCACTCTGTATAAATTGTAATTGAGGAGTGACAATTCAGCAGCCCTAAAGAAAGGATGATTTCTTTATTTCATAATTGAGTCAAGATTTTTCTTTTTCTCTCTCTCTTTTTTAATTTTTTATCAATTTCATTTATTTAATGGAAATTATGAATGCGTTTATTCTTATTTCTCCAATTGAACAGTGAAAGTTATGACTTATTTCAATTTTTTTGAATTGTTTAACACGCTAAATTAGTTGACTTTAGGAATAGGAAACAAGATTTAAACTAGTTTCTCTCTTCTATGAATATTTAATTCTTACATTAAATTTAATACAATTAATTCTATTTTTAAAAATTAAAATTATGTCATTCTCTGATACTTAGTAAAACAAAAAATTAGGCTATACAGTCACTAACAAATAAATTACATTCTATAATTATAAAATTATTGTTTAAGCATTATCCCTGAGGTTATAGGTCAGCCTTGACAGCTAAATTTCCCAGTTACTGTCTTTGACCTCAATATTTTTTCTTTACTCTTTCATCCGAATAATAATAATAATAATGATAATAATAATAATAATTTAAATAATTCGTAAATTTTACTAAAAATTACAAGTGAGAATATATAAAAGTTTCTAATTTCTGTACGTTCCTTTATCGTTTTAAGGTTATATTTTGACGTTGAACTCGAATTTCTGTGTGTGAAGTAATGGGGATGTATTAACAAAAGTTTTCATTCTATAATTGTTAGTCTTCGGATAAATTTACGAATATTTTTATACGTAGATGGGTTGTAAAATTGAATTATTTATATAAATAATTGCTAAAAAAATTAAAAAAATAAAAATAATTATAAAATAATACCTGTATTTATAACTTTCTAACGTGGTAGAGATGAGTCTACTTTCATCAAGAACAGAACATACTAATATACATTTGTTCCTCAAAGAATTTTGCTTAACCTATCAAATAATTTGGCACTTTTTCCTTTATCCGCATGCATGTCGCTTTCTGAATACTTTAAAAGTCTCGATTTAGCGTTTGTCTAAAGAGTGCAACTCTCGTATAGCGCCAATAAATGCTTATCAACGAATCTTTTTTTTTAAATAAATATTACAAAACTTTTTGGTATTTTGAATTAATAAATGCTCGATTTTGCATTGTAAGCGAACTTATAACCAAATTATGTGAATTCTAAATCTCAGACTTGAGTCGGTTATTAGATATCGTTCTCTATATCAATTGTTCTTACTGCTTCATAAAGGATAGGGAAGTAGCATAAGGTGATTCCTTTCAAAATATCTGATTTTGTAAACCTTTTTTTAATACGCCTAACTATCTTCAATGAAAAGTCTTTTAACTACTCAAACTGCAACTTAAATTGGCAGTTTGGGTGGTTAAAACTTAGGGTGCGACTATGCAGGCGCGAGCAAGCGATAATTGTGCGATAATCGAACAAGCGATAATCGAAATATGTGGCGAGAAGAGGCGAGACCCAATGATTATCAAACCCTGTAAAATATGTGCAAGTAGAAGAAATTCGCTCTCGCCAGCGATATTTGTTGCTTCTCACTTGTGCATGTTTTTTTTGCGTGAACTATAGCCTATTGCTCGCTACTAAAATCGTGTCTGCATACTCGCACCCTTAGATTAGTTATAACATATTAAAATATAAATAGTTAAACTTGATATAAATCTAGATTTAAAAAATTTTTTTACTACTTTTGGTTTCATAATGGTTCCTTTTAGATGCGAAATAATAGAAAACAATGTGTCTTATAAAGAAATTCGAACTATTAATTAGAAATAATAGAACTAAACTGGCCTAACAATATTTTAACATTTATATATAATTAAAAAAGTATAATTTAAGTATTTTCATCAAATATAGTCCGCACTGTGAAAGAGTAAACATAAGCCAGTTTGAATGGAAAGGGTCTATGCCAGATGAAAGAGGTGCGAATTGACACGTGGATCACGTGGACTGTTGTTATCGAAATATAAACAAATTTAATTGTTTTTATTGTAGAAAATCTAAGATTTCACATAAATCGATAAAATGGTGTTTTATTTGCAAATGAATTTATTTTCTATAAATAAATAAATATAAATGTAAATATAAATAAACAGTGTTAATTTTTGTTAAGTATTGCCTTTATAGAAGGAAATACTTAACACAAATTAACACTGTTTATTTATATTTATAAATTTGAAACTGAAAATAACATATATACAAGTAAAATTGTAAACAAATATCTTTTTTATGTACAAAAATATACATATCCTCACATACAAAAATTATAAATTTAATGAAGATTTTATTCGTTATTATCATTTGCAGTTTTTATGAAAATAATCTCTCTACCCCAAAATTAAACTAGTGTCGCAATTACTCACCTATGCAATCACGTGGACCGGCATAGAACGGTATAAAGGCAAAGGGATGATGGTTCTGGCAGTTTTCTGGTAGAAATCGATCCGGATCGAAAACTTCGGGATTTTCGAACACCGTTGGATTATGATAAATACCATAAATGTTTACTGTAAGAGATGAATTTGCTGGCAAGATATAATCACCTGAAAGAAAATTTAATTGTTTTCAATGCAATTTATGCCATTGCTTCAATGTGTAATTACTTTCGAAATGCGTTCCATATCCACTTTCAAATCTGAAGAATTCTTTCTCAATATGACAAAAACCGGAAACACTCACGCTCGAGGATAGAGCGTGAGTGTTTCCTGAAATTAATATTTTTAAACAGTTGCTGAGTATTTAATAATTTAATAAGTTTTTATATTAACTAACAAAAATATACAGAAATATTTATTTTCATATTTTCTCGATTATAAGATAAATATTGCGTTTCAATGCCAACTAATTATCTGAGATCAGCCTTACTATAAGACAGAGGACGTACAGTATATAGGCTATAATTATGCAGAGGGATTGGCAAAAGAGGCTTGCTTTAAGTAAAACAAAATGACGAGGACACCAGAACCATAGAAAAATTGCTTCAAGAAGTAATAAAAGCGAAGTTACACACAATATCATGTAGCAAGCAAAACTACAAAAAATTGAATCATACAAAAAAGAATTAAGAATTGGAAAAGAAATCCTTACATGGGTACTACATCAAAAAAATTGAAAAAAGTTTATAAGCTAAAAAGCTGGCAATAGTTACAAATAGGAGCTACGAAAAAACCGCGTTGATACACTTACTCTAGGATATTCCATTCACTGTCTATTGTCATGTTTTCTGAGAATTGAATAATATCAAACTACAGTGATACCTCATACCTTTAAAGACTTGAACGTAGATGCATATTAACCTTAAAAACGAGACATTTTTACATTTCACTAGCATACAGTAAATGCAATTTTCATTTTATTATACAGTATTTACGTATGTTATTTATTGTTTTCAAGTTTTAAGTTATTACCTAGTGTATGTAGTTGTGTTGTTTTTATCTTAAATTATCTATATTTCTTTTCTAAGTTTATCAAAATGAGTATTGTTTAGGATCTAAGAACGGATTAAAAAATGCTTTTAAGACCGCCGTCTGGCAATTCTAAAAGGTTGATAATGGCGTTCGCTACGTCTAGCTTGGCGAGTAGAAGATCGGTTTAAACTTCTTCATTTTTTTGTGTTTGGGGTTAAAATTATGACGTATTTTATTAAAATAATGATTATTTAAGCATTTATGAATAACAATGTAAAGAAACAGATGATTTAATCCAGAAATTATTTAATTATTCAATTTTTTTGCAAGTGATGTGAAGTGCCTATAGAATTTACATATATTTGTCTTCATAATAGCTTATCTTAAGGTAGGTTTGTTCTTCCACCGCACCTTCTACCACCAACAGCGTAATACGTTTGTAAATTTTCTAAAAATAATTTTCCGAGTTGCTTTCGGATTTACATAAGCCACTACTTCCCTCAACCAAAGAATAAGGTAATCGTATCGTACGGTAAGAAACACGACGCTAATTAAAGATAATTATTTAGTGTTACTAAACATCCGATAAATACTTTAAATTGTTTAATTTGTTTAAAACGAAAATTTTTTACCTTGACAACACATTCTAAATACTTCATTCTTTTAAGCTCTTCGGACGTAATGGATTTATTTATGTTTTTGGCAAAAATTTCCTCCAGCGCCTGGTACAGTTTCTCTTGTATGTGGGGATGCAATTCGAGCAGATAAAGAGACCAACTAATTTTCATAGAAGTTGTGTCATGCCCCTAAAAACAAAATTTTTATACAACCTAAATATCAGTTATTTATAAATCTGTAAACAAAACTTACTTCGAACATGAAAGTGTCGCCTTCTTCTCTAATATCTTCTTCGTCGAGACTTCCATCTGTTAAATGATGATTAAGTAGTAAATCCAGAAATGCTTGCCTCTTCTTCACTTCTATAACTTCTTTCTCTTCTTGAAAGTTGTCGATTGTTTGTCTTCCAGTTCTTCGATTAGTTTCTGTTTTTTTTTTCTCTAATTACCTGAACTGTTTCCATTCTTTAATTACGTTAATGGCTTAACAATAAAAACAAATAAACTTGGCTTTTTGTCGAATTCGTAAACGGTTTCAATGTCTTTGTGAAATTTTCTTCCTAATGGACTCAAGTTGAAAATGGGACTGAACTAATACCAAAGCTTTGTGAACCATTGAAGAAGTGCCGATGTTATTCTGAATTATGAAAAAAATGTGGTTTATTAATGTTTTAAATGATTAAAATATTTTTTAAACTAAAAAAATATTTTAGTAATTATATTAAGCATATTTAAAATATAAAATAAAACAAAATTTTTAAATGGTTATATTACTCATTGTTACATTATTCATTTGTAAAGCTATATCTTAACGAATTTGTGATAATGCTATTGATTTAAGGGTCAAGCAAGGCAATCGAGAGACAGGCAGAGCTGGGGATGTTAATCCTACATAGAGAAAAATCACAGGACAGTACTGTGCTTTAATATTTATTAAACTAACCTTTATTTCTTCAAAAAACAAAAACAAAACAAAAAACACACAGGGAATTAGATGAGAATCAGTTAATTAAGAGAACCGCTTTACTACCAGACCTATACATGCTGTTTATCGCCTTGTGTCCAAAACTGCAAAATTACCCGATTTTTCTGATTGTCAATCGAGTGTCTACACTCCACAGGACTGTTAATAAGAATTTTTTATACTTTAGTCAGAAGGTTAAAACATTTTTAACTAGATTTATTTATTATGGGTTCGGCTGAATTTCACAATGTTTAATAAATACTTAATAGTCAAGACTTAATAGTCAATGTCTAATAAATACTCAATAATACTTAAGGTGGCGTAATAAAATAAGACTAATTCATTTAATACTTATTGCAAAACCATTTTATAGTCAAATAGACTGATGCTGTTTTACTAATATGCAAAATTGTGTCGTAGAATATGAAATCGCATATAAAAAATACTTTTCTTTGTGAAATAAGCTGCAAATATCACATTGTACGACTAAACAGAAACTCTTCGATTTCTTACTTAAATTTTCAGGATGTATATTATAATCTGTGTCAATTTACGGTTCTATGTAAAAGTATGTAATAGTAGGAAACTTCAAATGACAAAGCTATTTATGCTATGGGAATGTTTCAGTCTGTTAAAATTAAGAAATCGTTTTCCATCTTCGATCCATTCACGCTTATTGCCATTATAATTACTCGTATTAATAAAATAGATCATTGTACAATAGTTGAAAGAGATAAAGAACAACAAAAATATTGATTATGAAGAATTAAGATAACACGTTCACAATAGATCTGAATAGAAAGGTTTTATTCGGATTTGTCATTAACTATTTTTTCAACTTACTTACTAATTTCAATCGTATAATCAGTATCAGAACGATCTCGGGTGTTATTAAACACTTCAGTAGCTGAATCTGCAAATAATAATAAAAATAAAATATATTTATAAAATAATATACGTAATTTACACCTTTCTTATTAAGGTTACCAACATTCAAAGTAGGAAGATTCGAAAACAAAGTGAATAACGATTAATTTGAAAAAAAACTTACAAATAAGCATGAGAATATTTTTTACTTCCCTTGATGATTACGAAGACAATAATACATTCCAATGGACAAGGAAATTCAAGCGTTATCCTGTTACTCTGAAGATGGAATAGCGTCCGGATCACCAGCCAAAGAATTTTTCGTGGGTTCCAATTAGAAATGTCGGATTCCGTACCTCATTATCCGGCCGCCTCCTATCGTGGGGCTGGACGAATCCCCAATAGGTGTGATCAAAACATGTCCTCTTATTGAACACAGAATGGAGAAAGAGAAACCCGAAATGAAGAGAATTGTCAGGAGTTTACAACGAAAGCTGCCAAATTTTTATAAACAAATCTTTATTTCTCTACAATAAAGTCAATATTTTTTCCCCCTCTCTTACCCCCGTATTCACCAACGCGAGTTAGAGTTAGAGTTAGGGTTAACTCTCGAGTTATTGGTAAATTGGTATTCACCAACTCCGAATCTCGAGTCAAATACAATAACCCTAACTCTAACTCTAACTCTAGAAAATCGGCGAGTAGACGATAAATCTAGGTTTGACGCCTGCGCAAAGCGATCTATTTCAGGGGAAAATGGCGACATTCGACGAGGACGAAGCCGAGATGCTAGAAAATCTGAAGTATCTTGATTATATAGACCGTATGGTACGAAGAAGTCGACGGATTATTTCTCCAAGAAGAAATGACTTCGAACAATTGGACGATTACGACTTTCTATGTCGATATCGTTTGCCAAAAGAGAGCGTAAGAAACGTAGTAGAACGAATTGGTGACAATTTAGTTTCTACATCATCGAAGAAATTATGCGATGTCGCCGATGGAACAACTGTTGTTGGCTCTACGTTTTTATGCCACGGGAACATTTCAGTTGGTCGTAGGCGATTTAAATGACTTAAGTCAATCATCTGCTTGCAGAGCGATTAATAGAGTGAGTTTTTTAATTGCACAAATGTCAGCAGATTATATTCAGTTGCCAAAAACAGAATCTGAAAGAACGCAAGTAAGTAGGCCTAATATCCCTTTATCTTTCGAAACTATAGTAATAAAATAATTTTATATTGTTTTTTTTTACAAGTTTCTATATTAGAATCATTAATTTAAATTATATAGTCTTTATTCATTTAATTAATACATTACTTTTCAAAGTATGAACTGTAATAAAATATAAAAATAATAGATCAAGTATATATTTATATTTTCAGATAAGTCAAGACTTTTTTCATTTGAGTGGTTTTCCATGTGTGTACGGAGCCATTGACTGCACCCACATTCCAATTCAGTCACCGGGAGGAGAAACTGCCGAATTATTTCGAAATAGAAAAGGATATTTTTCTATTAATGTTCAGACAGTTTCAGATAGCCAACTGAAAATCAGGAATATAGTAGCCAGATGGCCAGGTAGTTCTCATGATAGCACTATATTTGCCAATAGTCATCTGTGTGCTATGTTTCAAGCAGGAGACATTCCGTCGAAATATCATCTTCTTGGTGACAGTGGATATGGATGCAAGGCCTATCTGTTAACACCAATATTAAATCCACAAAGTGATCAAGAAAAAAAGGTAATTATTAAAGTTTATGATATATATTATTAAAATATATTTAATGCATAATATAGTTTTAAGTGATCATATATATTTCAAAATTAATATCAATTATTTTTTCTTTGAAAGGTATAACAGATGCCACATAAAAGCACGGAACACAGTGGAACGGCAGTATGGTTTGTGGAAACGACGTTTTCCCTGCTTATCGGTAGGGTTACGTTGCAACCTTCAAAATGCTATGGCTGTCATAGTTGCCACTGCAGTGCTTCATAACATTGCAATTTCACATGGAAATATGACAGTTCCAACAGAATCTGATGATATTTCCATGAATGAAGATGTTCCAGTGCCTGTTGTCAGAAGTCAGAATGCAGCTGGATTTGCAAAGAGAAATGCATTAATAGCAGATTTCTTTAGCATTTAACTTCTGAAATGCTTGCATAATCTTAAAAGATTATGCAAATATTTCAAACATTATTATTAAAAGGCCCTTTTCAGGGCCAAAAATTTTGCTTAAGAGTTAGCCAAATCAATATAAGTAAAAAATATCAAAACTTTCAATATTGTTATACATCAAATTTTGATTATCCAAATAAATTTCTTTTTTGAAATAAAAGATATTTTTGTTACTCAAGAAACTCTTTTATGCTGAAGAAGGATTAGTGATGATAAATATATTAAATATAAATATGCATAAAGATGCTGCAATTTGAAGAAAATTTTATTTTTTAAATTTTATAAACAATTTTATTTTATTTAAACAAATAATAATGAAAACAAGTTACTTTTTGAAACAAGTAATTCTCTATAAAAGTTAAGTAATAAAATATTCCTAAATAAGTTTTATTGTTATTACTGTGTTGTTATTTTAAAAAGAAACTATAGGTCACAAATACTTCATAGAAAATTTTATATTAAAAAATAAAAACAATTTAACACTTTTTACACTATATATATATATTTTGCAGAAAAGTACATTATAAATTTGTCAATTGAAGACATAAACTAGATGGGTTATTCTCTAAGATTTGTAATATTTTTTCTTGAACTTTCAGCTGAGCTTTCATCAATTGCATTTTCATGTTGTGTTCTTCAGTCAAAAATTTTATTTTTAAACTGTGCTCTTCTTCAAGAGTTTCTTTTTTCTTTTTGCATGCTCATAGATTGCTTCAGCTGCTTCAGGTTGTTTCCTTTTCTTTTTAGTGGAACTCTAATTGAAAGGTAATTATTTCATTATAAGGTAAAACAGTATTTTTATGGAATATAATTATTTTTAAGATTTACCTGCTGATTATCAATATTTTGAGTATAAAAATCTGCAGCAGGTTCAATAACTTCCATGGCCATTACATTTGTAATTTCTGTTAACTGTGGTGTAACTGAAACCTGCAAGATAAAAAATTATGTTATTTGATAATTAAATATGTGAACTTGGCATTAAAACTATATTACTAACTACTAATATTAATACTAGTTCTTTTAAAACTTGCAAGACATTTGTAACTGAAAATAATCTAGACTTTTTTGATTTATGAATGAAATGTTAAATGAAACAATGTGTAACTTATAACAATATTTCAAAGTATTAAGATGTACACAATTTGAATAGGATAGATGTACCAGTTTTGGCCAGTGTAGTACCAGTTCTGGCCAGAAAACAAATTTAACTTAAAAATATAATCACAAATGAAACAAACTTTTATTGTTAACTGTATGAACAGTTAACAATAGAAGTTTGTTTCATTGGACAGATTTGAATATGTGGGTGATTATATTTTTAAGTTAAATTTGTTTTCTGGCCAGAACTGGTACACTGGCCAAAACTGGTACATCTACCCTAGTATATACAGTATAAACTTTCATAAAACTCATATATATATTATATATACTTTCATACAATTCATATATTTAATAATATATATTATATAATAATATATTAAATATTATATTTTATTAAATTATATCTATAAATATTATAGTTTTACATTTAAATTACATGATATAGTTTAAATTATAGATGTAATTTATACATAAAATGTATGTATATTCTTATTATGTATTGTACAGTGAAGTAGACTTAATATAGGAAATATTTTCATGTATACTATAAATATTTGCACAATTGTCATTTAAGTATTATAATTTATTGATAACTAAATAAACATTGACTTACTTCAGATGCAGATACATCAGATATATCGTGAACATTTCCTACAGAAGTTGTAGCTATCTCTGCTATTAAAATATATTACTAATTAATTCAAATTTTAAAAAATTATAAATTATAATGCCTTAATACTTACTTGTATTAGGTTGGGCATCACTATCGAAGTCATTATGTAAAGGCTGAGTTAAAACGCCCATCGATAGGAGTTTTTCAGCCATAACGTCCGAATTATTTAAGACAGGAGGAAATCCTCCTCCTGTCTTAAATAATTCGGCTTTTTTCTGGGACTGTTCTTTTACAGCTTTTTTTTTTAAGTTTTTATAGCAGTCCCATAGCTGCTTACTTTTTCTACTCGTGACGCCCGGGATTCCATTAAATTCCTCGGTTAATACCTCCCAGGTACTCCTCTTCTGTTTTGAAGAAACAGCGTTTGTTTTTTTGTTCTCAATTATTGATTTGTATTTCTCCACTAATTCCAGTAGTATCTCTTTTTCAAAATTAGTAAAATTGCGGCGTGCACCGTTATCCGTTTGACTTTCCGCCATTTTCTGCACGTGTTTGCTTTCAACCAATCAAGACGCTGCTTACAAAAGAAAACTTGTTTAATCTCGAACGCAGGATTGTTTTTAAATATTAATTCTAGAGTAGCGAAACTCTAGAGTTAACTTTTTATCTGAATACGAAAGAGGAGTAACTCGTAATCTGACTTCGAGTTACATCTAAACTCGAGTTCGTCAACTCTCTGTTTAACTCGCGTTGGTGAATACGGGGGTTAAGATTAAATTTCAGACTTTTCGGACATAAGTCCATTCAGATCGCGTTCCCAATTCCCAACACAGTCTGGCTAAAACAATACGGTGTACCTACTTCCGCCAAAATGACTTGGCAAGGAATTCCTAGTTATAAGGGAAAAATGAATGCAATAATTAAAATATGATTTAAATTATTTTATTAATGATATATTAGAATAAATGAATGATTTTGGTGCTTCTAATTGCTATCTACACGAATTAATCTATGCATTTACATCATATTCACGTATTTAATTGACAGTAATGCAAAACTTAGTAGAATTTTCTTGAATTATTTTATATGCAGTCTTATTCAGAACCTAGTAAAGATTGCGCTTGATAATACAAAATAATACTTCTTAAGTAAGAGAATTGGAAATTCTTGTAAAGCTAATTTATGATTATTTACTAAGTTAATTATACACAAAATTTCATAAACAAATTTGAAACTCCTTAATTTACAAATGCATAAGATTAGCAGAACATGTAACTAGTTTACACAGTTTTAATTTATTCGATAAAATGAACAAAGTTAACATAAAATTATTGACAGAGATGTCGTAGAGATTATATTTTATATCATTTAATTAAAGTTTTAATTGAATGTAAAACGATAATTAGTAAGGATATCCATATTTGATGATCTGTTATTATACAGTGTAGTAGAAATTCAGCTTTGCTTACATTTCTGCGATATAAAAATACATATTAGCCTATCTTATAAAGGAAAATATTTACATTTTACAATTATTTTGTGAGTAAATTTACATTTTTTTACTTACGTAATTTTCCACTTTTCTATATCCAATTTCTTTTCCTCATCCATATTTAATATTTAAATCGACATCTGCTACTTTCAGATATCATTTCCTCTTTATTATCTTACAGGAACCAACAAAAAGAATTTTTTTTGTGGTTTCTGTATTTAAAAATATCTTGCAAACCCTCCAGAAGTACATATTTTATGGGATTTTAATAAATTATAAGCCTTTAGGGATGCTTTTGTCATTGCAAAAACACTCGGACTGGAGGAGGACATGACATCAGTGCTGCGCATTTTTGGAAGACAAAGTTATCGAAGCAACCATCCACCAAGAATACTGGAAAAGGTCTTTAATAATGTCATAACTGAACTCCATTATTACTTTTCTTAAAGGACGATTTGCAAAAGAAAATACTCCATCATTCGCATTATCTAAATTACACCCGGCGCAAATGCAAACCATGTCCATGGAAAGTCTCACAAAAGCTTGCCAAACTTTCTCTCAATTTTACGATTTACCAAACATAAAATACGAATTTGAACTGTGGCAACAATTTTGGCAGGATAAACCCAATGTAACTAAGCAGGCCGTTGTGGATGTTCTAAAAAAACGAAAACTTTCTTACTCGAAACGAGTAAAGCGCTAAAATTTTTGATCACCCTACTGTGCACAACGCGTACTGTAGAGCGATCCTTTAGCAGCCTGAGACGGACAGAAACCTGGCTAAGAAGTACCATGGTGGAAAGTCGCCTCGATGGTCTTGCAATGATGAATGTCCATAGAAAGATCATCAATGAGAACATAAAGGATTTTAATAATAAAGTAGTAGAAAAGTTCACCAAAAACCCAAGAAGATTATGTTTTAATTAAAATAATCTCCTTAAGCTTCTTAAAATTTATGAATCGTTTTTATTTTACCTACATACAATTCACATTCTCTATCAATTTATATCATCTTGCCCCCCAGCCCATTGGCTGGCGACGCCCTTATTTCCAAGATAAATAATTTAAAACTGATTGCCTATCGAAAACAGAAGCAAAGTGAAAATGGTCATATTCAATATAGAAAATGTTTACAAATGGAAATTAGTTATTGGATTTGCAATATTTTTTCAATTCTCTATATATGGATGAAAGAAAGCAGAAACAATCACCGAGACAAAATACCACAACTCTCCAGTTGGGCCTATGTTTGGAATGTGACTTTCTGTCCAGTAAAGGCTCAGGATTTTTGAAAACTTTGCGGAAAATGTAAGTATGAACATTCATTTAAATGTTATAATAAACTTTTTAACATTTATGAATTTATTTTACAAATAACAATTAATAAAATGTAATGCTTTATTTATTCAACGACTTTTCTAGTTATAATTTAAGTATTGAGTTTTGTATGGATTTTATCCTTGAAAGAGAAAGGACTAAAAGACTCTTGGGGTGGCTATCAATATATGTGTAATGTCACCTTGAATCGGTTCAGGTATAATTGCTTTAACACATGTTGCTTGCGTGTGTTTAAGTATATCAATTGATTAGTTTACTTTGTGTCCACTTTGAAATGGTTTTGCCATACAACACAAATTTACAATTTGTAAAACATACATAATATTTTCTTTAAATTTTTTGTTGAATTGAATAAAATATTAAGCGTGAAAAGTGAAATTAACGTTAATTCAATTTTTACATTTTAATAGGATCATGATAAATTCAAAAGTTCAAAAAACAGGTTATGACAACTTTGAAATGATCTTGACTATAATTCATCCTGTTGCAACAATTTCAGATAGTAAGCACCAATGGAATTTAATATATCCAGTTCTGGCAAAAAATTATATTCATCTGCATTCAATTTATCCACATGTTCAAGCAAAAAATATAAACAAAAACAAAACAGATATTAATACAGATGAAAAAGTTTCACTTGTAAATTATTTTTTAAATAGATGTTCCTTCAATAAAGCATTTTTCTAAATGACAAACAAATAGGTTCAAAAGTTAATTATCCCTGTTAAGCAATTTTGAAGGCTTTGTTATTTTACTCAAGAGAAGCACAAGAAACCAGTAGTAGTGATTTGGACAGGCGTGACCAACAGTTTTTGCCCCCAGGCCGAATTGAAAAGAAAACTTTTTTCACGGGCTGAACGAAATATTAAAATTAAAAAAACATTAACTACAGAAACGATTCATTTAAATAAATAAATGTTTAAATATATAAGTATTATATTTCTGTCAAAGCGCATGAATAACTACGTTAAATTGAATATCATCTGCATATCTTGAATTACTGTCTAACATACATTATTTTAAGATAAATATTATTTTAAATTTATCATTTTTTTTATTCTGGCACAATCATGCAGATGAATACAAAAGTTGTGAATCTCTACAATAGAATTTTTTTAAAAAAAAGAAGTATCACGAATTCATTTGACCGATTATTAGAAGTTAAGTAGCCAATATTGAAAGATTAATTGAGGGCTGAATAAATTCATTTAGTGGGCCAGATTTGGCCTGCGGGTTATATGTTGGCCATCCCTGGGTACAGATCATACTGATCATAAATTTTAATTAAATTAATTTTATTTTAAGAATAAGGCAAAGTGTGTGTATAATTTATTAAATGTTTTGATATCCGAGAAAATTAAAACATGACAATGGAATAAAATAATATAACACTGAAACGAAAAAATAATTTTTTAAATTTGTTTTATTTTTACATTAATAGATGTAAATAAACTTATTTTATTTAAGCTTTTCCAGTGTTTTCATTCATTTTATCTAAAACATGACACATTTCTGCAAGTGGAGTAATAAATTTTAGTGATTGTTGACAATATATTCCTAGTCTAATTTCTGTATTTGAAAATGTAACACCAAGGAAGTTAATTTTGGAAGTTGTCAATAAATTGCTGGTCAAGTATTTGGTAACAAGAAACAAAGCTCCAGTTTATATAATCTTTAATATGCATAAACTCATAGTTTTTAATCATTAGTGTTTTAAATTTTTTTTTAAATATCAAATTTCTGTATGTATATCGCCTAATAAAATTATCCGAAAGAATTTGAAATTTGGCAACTTTATTTCAAACTAGATATTGTGAAAAGTTGGTTAAGAATGATTTTCTAACACCTGATGCTGGCAAATTAAATCCCATTTTGTACATTTAATATGTTTTTTAATAAATGAAGTAGCGAATATATAGTTGTTCCGTAGGATTTCTCTATTTAACTTATCAGCGAATTCAGAAATGAATGTGAGAGATAAATCGTTTCGTTGACAGATGATATCCCAGTCAATATAATTTCTTATATGACGAATAGTATTTTCTTCTAATGGCGAAGATGAGAAATTCCCCCAATCAATTATCAATTGAGTATTGTCTATAAAAAAATCAAAATTGTTTTTTTCTTATGTTCGGAAAGATTTATTTATTTAGTGACATAATAGGATACACTATTCATATTAATAACATTAATATGTATGACGTTAAATGTTGTTTAACGACTTGACCAGATTAAACTTTTTTTTAACAGATCAAGAAAATTGCTTGACTTTTTATAATTCACCCTCCTGCTCTATTCCCATTTCAAGCCGGTCTTTATTTAATGCCTACGGTCAAAACTTGTTGCCTGAAAGAGTATTTGAACCGATTCTTTATTTTCTTTTTAAAATAATTTGTACGTAATTAATACTTTTGGAATATTAAAATAAGAAAAACATTGCGTTGTCATAAGTTTGGATAAGGACGACGGCGTCCATTAGTTAAAAGTAAATTTATAGATGTGGTATTTGAAGGGTCTGTAGATTGAAAAATGTCCGTTAACCACTTTAAATCTAAATAATTCCTGTCCATTCTGTCGAAAAAATTTCTGAAATTTTGCGGGAAGGTTATTGTGCTAGTTGTGATATTAGATTTAGCTTATTAAAGACAAAGAGGTTGGAAAGACACAGGGGTTATGTGTCATATTTTAAGTGGGGTCTGACTTGAAAAAATTACCTATTAATTAACATTTATAAAATAAATATAATTCACTTATATTTTAAAATTAAGCTCTAAGGTACTTTATAATAGTAAATAATATAAAAAGTTTTTAAAATATTTTTTTCCTATTCCTACTCTTCATAAATAAAAAAGGGCGTAGTATAACAGTTAGCTGATTAGAAATTTTTTGAAATCTTTACTACAAAGCAAAACTGGATGCATTAAATAGATTGTTGTGAACGAATAAGTTAAAAAAAATAAGTATATTTCGCTACAATTTTATGTATAATTTATGTATTAGTTAATGAAATTTGATTCTATGAATTAACATGTACTTTTATACTAAAGTTTATTACATAAAATTGTATAACTTATTATATAAAACCAAGGGAAAAATCATTTTTCTACATATATTACAATACTGAATAATCGTAGTATTCGTAGTGATTTGTAACACAGACTTTAATAGCTAATATAAATGTAATATTAGGTACATATGAAAAACTTGTTGAGCTATGGATTCCTGCTGTCGACGGTTTGTGTCTGAATGAGTGTCTGCATGTCTGTCTGATTATGGTCCTTCCTTAATCTCGAGAATGGAGTTAAATAAAAAATAATCGAGACAAGAAAGTGGCAGGAAAGGGCAGGAGGCCTCAATTAAGTTGAGTGGATCAAGGGAAGATGGCTAACATTTTTCTTATGAAAGGAATTATAGCGGTAATTTGGGTTTTGGGGCCTCTAACGAAAGTATCATATTCTTGAATATGTTTTTCAAATAAAACTTTGGAGAATATCAAAAATAATTATGTATTCTGTTTGCAATGACGACTTTTTCACTGTCTGGCATTTTAGGCATCTCACCCCGAGTATCTTGGTGTGATGCCAAATGCCATTGGGTTAAATAACAAATACAAATGTATAAAATTAATTTTCGAATATCTTAACCAAATTTAATTTATTGCATATGTAGTAGAAAGTACTTTACAGTAGATGTAATAGCACATTATATAAGTACTGTTAAGTTTCTGCCCGTTCTAATGTGCTCTATAGCTATCTGAAAGCGTTTTTCAGTCCAGAAACCTTTTTGAGAAGTCTCTGTATAATTTCTATGCATATCCTGCAATAAAACAAGAAAACAAAAATTTATTAACAATAGGCAGGTTATCCCAACAAAAATGTGGCATCTTTCCCATTTCTCAGGGGGTAAGATGTCTAGTGGACTCACGTGTTCTAGCATGTTTGATCGGGATCGGCGGTAGCTGACAATGGATACTTTAGAACCTTAACTACATCACACATTAATTGTTTTTCGCAATTTTTAATAAATTCTATTTTACTTTTAAATTTAAAGTGACTCTAGAAACATTTTGCAACAAAAACTTCGTTCTTATCTTGCTTTCATCCTTATCAGATTTAGAAAATGTGGTAATGGTAGCCAACAACAGCTTTCCTAACTCAATATTGGCCCAACGATACATCGTACGAACACATGAGAATATCTGATGTCATCGTTTGAAAATAACGAAAATTAGGCATCTCCCCCACTTACCATCTTACCCCGAATCACTACATATATATTAATTTCCGGTTGGCAACAGAAATCCAAAACGTTTATCCTAAAAGGAGTTAGATAGATGATTGGCAGTACACTTACAGGAAGAGTATACTCTTCTTATATACAAGAATAGACACAACTAATTCAAGGTGAAGAACACATATTTTAAGTTAAATAAATTTAAAATATGATAAAAAATTGCAATTCGGCGGAGTGCCAATCACACAATATAACAACTGCTTTCCTACTTTATTGAATTACTGTAATTTTTATGTTGTGAAAAATGAAAAAGAAGTGTTACGTTTGTGTTGCAGATGTGTGTTACAACTGGTTGAATATTGGTCTAATTTTGTATTTAAACTGGAGTAGTACCTCACAACGTAGGGAAAACGCTACGCACGTTCACAAATAATTCTATTGTACAGAACCACATAAAAAATAACTATTATCAGATAAAACTTTTTAAAATTTCAAGTATTTAAAAATTCTGATTTTTGGAAAGTGAAAAATTTTTATGCCATTAAACCCAAAATCAAAATTAATGAAATGCATTCTGACTGCTTTTTTGTAAGGTAAATAGATACACTAAACGCTTGAAAATATAATTTTAAAAATTTATTACTGAAATTTAGTATACTGTACTGGACACAGTAATATTAATAAATCTGAACAAAAGGGTCTATGTCAGATGATAAAGATGGAAGACGACATTGTGCGTTCACACATAAATCACAGTAATATAAATTGCATAAACAAGTTAAATTGTTTATGACAAATGAGTATAAAAACATTTTAAGATTATAAAAAAGAATGAAGCTGAAAGAAATCCGACCTACCTGTCAACGTTTACAAGTCACCTTCTTTTTCTTTTATCTAACATAGACTTTTTCTTGCCAGGCTGACCATGTATATACTTTTGCAGCGCGGATTATCATACCGATAAGAATCTGGAATTCGTGGAACACTGTAATATGAAAAACTGTTTCGTAATTTGTAAATTTTATATTTTCAGAAAGAAACTAATTCTTTCTTTTATCGTTTTTCGACGGTCATTCTTATACCGAATTTAGGATGAAGGATTACATCAAGAGATTCGAAAATCTTATCTCTGTGGTCCAAAGACTTCACTCGAAAATTTCGAAGAACATTGGCTAAAACTGTCTTCATCTCCATCATAGCGAATCTTTGACCTGAAGAAAGGTGAATACATAAGAAACACAGGAAGGTCTTAGTCTGGTGTCGCAATTACTCACCTATGCAATTGCGTGGACTGCCAAAGAACGGTATAAAGGCAAAGGGATGACGTTTCTCGCAGTGTTCTGGTAGAAATCGATCTGGATCGAACACTTCAGGATTTTCGAACACCGTTGGATTATGATGAATCCCATAAATGTTGATAAAAAGGGATGATTTTGCCGGCAAGATATAATCACCTGAAAAAAATTTAATTGTTTTCAATAAAATTTATGCAGTTGCTGTAAAGTGTATTTACTCACAAAATGCGATACACACCCACTTTCAAATCAGATGGATTTTTTCTTATTGTGAATGTTGCAGGAAGGTAGATCCTGAGTGTCTCCTAAAATTACCGTTATATTTCAAAATGGTAATCAAGTATTTGATAACATAATTTTCTTTTGTATTTACAAACAAAATTCACAAAATACAAAAAGGATTGATACTCTTATATACTTTCCGTTCAGATACAAAAAGTTTGTATTAATATAAAAAATGAAAAATGTGAAATAGATGTCATACATATATAAGTACATGAATATACACTTTACAATAGTAAGAATTTCTGTCTGTTTTGTTTCAGTTTAAATGTAGAAATTAGTGAAAAGTAGCCTAAGTGTACGCAATGACAGCAAAAACATATATACGTGCTATACTGACTAAGCTAAAAAAGTAAATCCAATTTATAGCTTATCGAATTTACAGGTCTGATTTGTTTATACTTGAAAGTCAGGGTTGCATAGTTGCCACTTTTGAAAGGTAAAGTGAGTCTAATGACGATAAAAATCTTGCTAATTACAAACTAGTTAAGAACCGAAAAACGAACAGAAATTACCGCCTGTTTATTGATTGCAGAGAGGTTAGCGAATTGCAAATCGACCCGGTACAACATTTATGTTGAATCACACAAGTAATTTTGTCCGGAGGTGCATGGATACTCTTGTTACAGAATAAATTCATTTGCTGCGTTTATCAAATTAAATTATTGTGTCTCATAATAATGATTTTACTGGTAGTATTCTCAATGCCACCTATTGACGGTTCGTTGTTATAGACCTATTGTTATAGATAAATATAAAATTTGAATACGTCAGAGTACGTAAGGTTAATATATATAAAAGTAAATCTGTACGAATAGCTACCACGAAATGCTGGCTATTAGTACTAATCTAGTTTTATGTCTACTGATGTTGAAGACAAATGTTACAATTTGTACTCTTTATGATTCTAATTTTTTTGGACTGTATCTATTAGGTTTGTTTTCTGAAAACTGAAAAACAACAAACTACAGTGGTACTTCAAACTTCAAACTTCAAATGTTTAAAACTTCATACTCTACATTGGAAAGAAATTCGATCTGTAGGTCGAACTGGCTTCTACTTTCGAACTGTGCACGCAGTGAAGATATGCGCTTGCAGCAGAAACACCATCTGTTGAGTTCCCCTAGTTCGTCTATCACTCTCGGTATGAAAGTACATATTATGCATCCTTTGTGTGTTTTCGATATTTGATTTATTTTTAATGTGTTTGGTTATACCAGCATATATTTAGCTACTACCTACTAACCATAGCATGAAAAGAGTAAGAAAGTCACAACATATTAGAGGAAGGTTGTAATATCGATGATTGAAGTGACAAAGGGACTTATCTATAACGACACAATTTCCCTTATAGTAAAGTTTTTTAAATTCAATTCAGCGTGCTTTTTTCACAAATACAGTATATTTATCAACAAACTTGCTACTGATATACAAGTTTTCTTTTAATTTTTAGTGAAAATTTTTTATCCCTAATTCTGAAATTTGTGCATAGACTATACGATCTGACAAATCTTTCAATGTATTTTACATTTTATTGTTTGTTTACTAATCATTCAAACTCTGAAACTGTACAAATGATATAATAATATTAAATTTTATGTCGGGAAAAATCTGTAATGCGGCTGCGACCCAGCAATAAATTGTAAATTCCTGCAAAGCGTGGCGTAGCAGGAAATTGAAATAAAGTAGAGCGCTTAAAACTCCTGAGGCTGACAGGCACCAGGAACGAAGGATTGCTCTATTAAGTGTGTAAAGTGTGTATCCCTAAGTATGTTACGAATATGTTATATTCATTTATATAACTATGAGAACCTATTTAGCAATATTTTGTTTAAATAATTAAATTTAAAACTTGACAAACAGGAAACATTTTTTTTTCCAAAGATCGTAAGTCACAGAAAACTTACTTTCGGTTTAAAAAAAATTCCTGAGGAGTGACTCTGATCTTGATATCAACTCCACAAAAGCTGTCTTTGTTGTTTTTCTATTTTCATGACTCGAATCGCTACAATTAATTAATCGGGAAGGACTAACACAAACGAATCGCGGCTAAAATTGGAAATAAAACTCTCAAAAAAGTTTGTGTTTGAAGTGAAAAGGGTTTTCCCGCCAAAAGTAGGATTCCGATGCCAGTCCCGTTGGATATAAGATAACATGGGAAAATAAAATAAAGTATTATACTTGACTCGATTATATAAACTCTCTCTCTTTCTTTGACTGAATTAATCACTCCAGTAAATTGCCGAATGAAAAATTTGTTTGTATTTGTGACCGGAGGGTCGGAGTCTCTTTGACCCCACGTCGGGATGTGACATTTCCGAGTTTTTCAGGACTCCAATATCGAGACAGAGAGTTGTTACGTCACGCGAGCGGCCGCGAGTGAGCGGTTACGTCTGATGTGGAGGTGGAGGAAGAAGAAACGAGGAAGTAAGTCACTCGGGATACTGGCTAAGTAACAAGAATAAATTTAATAAAAATAACAAAATATATAGGCGATGCATAGCTAACAGTCCTACCAAAATTTCTAAATACACGGAGAGAGAGAGTTTACAAACGACCCGCGAGTTGATAAATACCTTGGTTGGGAGATTGGCTGTCCAGCAGGATATAAATGGTATTCACGAATCATAATCCACCGAGACACACACAGTCCACAAAATGTCCACGGTGTAAAACACTCCACACGGTCTTCTAGGTAGCACTTGTTCGTAGATCGACGGTAAAAGTTTCGTGATGTTTTACCAAGGGTTGGTTTCACGGTGACCAGATGACAACTGCCTGGAATTGTCATCGTTCTCCTTTATTATTTTTTCTCTTGGGTTTTTTCATGAGGTCAAGATCTCGTTGTTAAGGGTTAGGTGTCCAATACGTGAATTACTTGTAAAAGTTCCGGGTGACACACGACTAATTACATAGATCATCCTCAACGAGGAAGCAAGTTCGTGGGAAATAATTTTTATGAGTTTTAACAGATCTTTTGATAAAATAGTGGAAGTAAAACAATCGAAAAAAATGATTGAACACCTTCGTCCATTCGTCTGTCACATGTTTATTTTCTATTTTTGATTTTGTATCATTTATATATAGTTTTTATAATTTAAGTAAATAGTTAAAGTATTACCGTACTACATTTCCAGTGCTTAACTGTATCGTTGAGTCCCAGCTCGCTCGTTTCAAATATTATCACTTGGACTAATTCAAACGTATTTTACTTATTGCAAGTTAGGACGCGATATTGCACTAACTACTCTATCTGGTGTCTTGAGTTAGGGTGTTTATTCCATCTCTTTATCGGTGCCTTTCACACAATTTCCATTTTGCAAATTATGTGAATTGCCTCACCGGCTGTTTTCAAGTAACAAATAAAACGTATTAAAATTTTAACATGTTTTAGTTTGTTTATTACGACTAAATTTTTCTCATTTCCTGGTATTTTGCTTGTCTCGGGATTCCGGGATAAAAGTGAAGTATTTCCCAAAATTCCGAAAAATTCCCTAGAATATTTCAAGAATTATCTATATTAAAGTTTAATAATTTCGAAATTTTAAATTTAGAAACTATTTTTCGAATATGTATCAAGTGGGAAAGATGAAATGAAAACAGACGAGTTTTTCTACAAATTCAGAAAAATGTTCTACAACCTTTATACAAGTAGAAAGGATAAAGAGCATCTCATAGGTGATACAATGCTAAACCTGCTGTTAAAAACTGTACAAGAACAACAGAGCATAAGATGACGATGATACGTGTTTTTGGGCGTCAGTAGTGGTTTGGGAAGCTTTGATCACAAAATTAATTTTCTAATTACAAATTTGAATTAAATTAATTTTATTTTAACAATATTAAGATGATTTGATCACAAAATTAATTTTTTAGATTTATTTTAATATTATTATAAAATTAAGTTGCAGTGATAGTTTAAAATTTGTCGAGTAAATTAAATTAAGATTACAAATAATTTTTAAAATAAAAATTTGTCGAATAAATTAAGATTACAAATAAAAACTTGTTGAATAAAATTATCTTCAGATCACAAAATTAATTTTTCAGTTCAAAAATTTGTCAAGTAAATTAAATTAAGATTACAAATAAAAATTTCTCGAGTAATAGTTTTATTATCAATACCGGAATTAATTTTTTGAAATTACGTTTTTAAATTAATTATTTTCTCAATTGATATTTATTATAAATATTTACTGAGTATATTAAATTAAGGTTACAAATAAAAATTTGTCGAATAGATCAATTCAATTTATTGCTTCAGTTTTCGTATTTAGAAAACTTTTCAGTTCATTTCTTTAGTTTTTATAAAACATCTTGTAACAGTAAAGCAAAGTTTAATTAATATATTCTTTCTAATTATTAAATTTATTATTATAAAATTAATTTGCATTAATAATTTTTACAATTTGTTCTAATATAAAGAGTAAATTAAAACACGACAACTTTAAATAACATTTTAACAATAAGACAAAGTAAAATACAGAAATAGTTCAATATAATAATTATCTAAATTATATTTCTTACTTATTTATTAAATACCTATACATTGTATTCATTTTGAAAATATCTGTTTTTGTTTAATTAAGAATTGTTCGTAAGATAGAATATCACAAAAAGAACATTTCTTTTAAAAATATTTGTGGTAATAATAATTTTTTTAAATATTATCCAATCTTAGACACCCAAGAAGTTCGATGTCTAAATAATTGTAGTTCCATTAATAAAATAAAAATTTCTATCTGTCCAATTTTTGAGGATTTGGGTACTCCCAACTTTTCAATGTCAAATGATGGAATTTTTATGTTATTGATTGCTTCGGTTAAGTTTAAAAAATTAAATTCAATTTGCCCTCCCTTGTAGTAAATTATATTGTACTTTTTTATATAAATTAAATAAAATTTCATATACCCTACTATGAATTCCTAACATCCAAAATTATGATTTTTATATGATAAATACATCTCTTGTAAGAAATTTCCAAATTTAACAGATTTTTTATCTCGTGGTGATAAATTATCAAAAGTAATGAATTGATTAACAGTAGTAAAATTTCCTGATGGCGAGGGAAGTACATTTATACATTATTAGAATACAAATTATTAAAAAATTTAACAGAACAATGGTTGTAATGGTTGTTTTATAATCAATTACATTTTAGTTTTACTTTGATGTATTTAACAATAAGTTAAATTACAATTCACTTTTTATATTAAAATAATAGTAATACAACGGTATATATATAATAAGCATTATTTTTTCCAATTTAATTTGATAAAGAAATGTAATGAATTTATTACAAAATCTATCTTTCCAAAATTGTTTGTATGTCTTGCTACAAACCCAATTTGTCTACATGAGGTGTTGAATGAAAGATTTTCGTCGCAAATTGTGAAAGCTTCGAAGTCATGGATAACTCTTATATCAGAAACTATTACTCCATGAATGTTTTTTTTTTTTTTTGGTAGTAAAATTAACTTGCCATTGATCTTTCGCTGATAATTGATAATTGATACTTTTTAACGAAATCCATATAAAGGTCTATTACAGCTTCTATAGGAGTGTCTAATGTTTTTATGGCCAACAGTCGATAAGTTGAAATGCTTGAAAATCTATTAACATCGCATTCTGTAATTTTATATAAATAAAAATTAGGATTACTATTATTTTATATTAAATAAGAAAATAACGAAAAGATTTCATACATAAACATTTCTTACCGACCATATAGAATGTTCATTGATGTACCAAATGTTGTCTCGTCTTCCTATTTTTGATATTATATCACGATTATATTCAATTATTTCATCCATTTTATCAAATTGTTAATGTGAAATCTATAAAAATATAATTTTTAAAATTTATATTGTAATTGAATTGAAATGAAACTTGTTTTTAAAATTTACAAAATTTAGTTACTATAATGATATGAAAGTAAAAGATATATTACAAGAATTTTACTCGAATTGTACAGTAGCAATAATGATAATAATAATATTACAAAATGGTCTTTCTTCAAATCAAATTTATACTGTGTGATCCAACTTATTAAACTTTGAATTACTATACGGTTTATACTAAACCATAATTTCTTTGAAATAATATTTATTTAACTGATAAACTCTAATTAAAGATATTAAATTTATAAAATGAAACTGTGATTATATACATTTTTTTTTATTATTATAAACTCATTTCACCTCAATGAAAATTATTATATATCAACGAACTTTAAGAATAAATTTTACAACAATAAGGTGGTTTATTTTAAAAACAACTTATTTAATTAAGCTAACTAAAAACATAATAAAATTGTAACACTATCTGTATTAGTTATATATTATAGTACGTACAATTAGATTAGTTTTAAATATATTTAAAAAATTTATATATAATATGATTACATTTATTTATTTAATATTAACTTATTATCAATAATATTATCATTTTAATTAATTTCTATACATTTAAATTTATATTACTGAGTATTTATTTAAATATAATTAAGAAAGAGTTTAAAGAATATTAAACTCCAAGAAAACGAACCTCTGATTGTAATTCCTAAAAATTTGTTTTTCACATGATAGATATAAACCCTACAAATAATTGCTGAATTCTTATGTCTAAGGCCGCGACTCCACTAGCCGTAAAAGGGCCGTAAAACCGCTCACCGTAAAAGCTTTTAATCACGTGATCATGATATTTTACGCCTGAGCAGGTCGTAAAACCAACGTAAAAGCGAGTTGAGCAGTGTTCAACTCGCTTTTACGTTGGTTTTACGACCTGCTCAGGCGTAAAATATCATGATCACGTGATTAAAAGCTTTTACGGTGAGCGGTTTTACGGCCCTTTTACGGCTAGTGGAGTCGCGGCCTAACTGTTAACTTTTAAAAATAATAGATTCGTTATAATAATGAATTTTGCTGAACTTTTCCCTTCAGTTTATCTAAAACATGACACATTTCTGCAAGTAAGTGAAGTAATTAATTTACACAAAGTCGGCAAAAATTTTTCGTATTTCAGAAATAAGTTATATAGTACTTTTAAACTCTATCACTTCGCACCTACTCCCTAAAATTTTGTTTCTCATATGATACATATAAACCGTGCAAATAATCTACAGATGAAAAGAAGGAATTATAAGTCATTTGAACAGTTTATAATAAATTTTATTTTAACAATAAGTTTAATATATTGTGTTTAGCTATCAAATTTATCCTAATGTCAGAATAAATTAAAACATGACAATTTCAAATAATATAACACCGAAATTTCTTTAGCTATACTAATCATAAATCTTATTGTTAAAATAAAATTATTTTAATTAAGGCAAAGTTTAATATATTTAGTTTAATTGTGCTGATTTGCAATAATAATAATAATTTTTAAAACAGCAATTTAAAATAATATAACATTAAAGTTTTGTTGATTGTAACAAAAAATTACAGCTCTATTTATACTTAAATTCAAAGGATATTGACAGGTTTTTTACTACAATAGTTATAGAATGAAGCTGATAAAATTTATAAAGAAAATTCCAAAAATTGTTTGTGGAATAACATGGTTCATCTGAGTTTCATATTTTATAAACTCATCAATATAGTTTAAAATTGTACCACCTTCATAAATTGATGTTAAACTTGTGAGTTTTCGAAAGATTTACTTTTATCTAGAAAAATGTCTAAGTCAAACTTTTAGTCTAAGGCAACCTTTTGCTTTTTCAACTCGTGATTTTCTATATTTCTAGGTTTGGACTCGTTTATTACCGAAAATTGTAAACGAAGATAATATCTATATCAAAAACTATATTATAATACACTGTATTAATTTTAATGCAGGCCATTTGGGAATTTTTGAGAGTTGAAATCTAATTTATATTAAAAGTATCTCAATTAAATATAGTCATACAAAGAAAAACGATATTTATTATAAATTATTTTAATACTTACTACAGGAGAATTTTATAGTACCAGAATATATTTTGTCTAACTATTAAAATTTAAGAAATGATAGATTCATTATAAAAATCAGTTTTCCCGAACTCTAGAATATCTTGTTGCAAACCTAAACTCCAGAACTATGTGTTAACAAAGATTTTCATTGTAAAGCGCAAATGCCTCAAAATCAATAATCACACATATTAAATAATAATAATAGTAATAAATACTTACCTTCAAAATTTATTAAAACAGAATTCAATATCACATGAAACTAATTCAGTAATATTTCAAAATAAAAAGTTATAGGAAAAATGTAATGCATATATTAAAATAATAAGTCAATGAACTTTACTAAACTTCTAAAAGACGTATTTTAAACATTTACACAATTGTCTAAATGGTCGTACATTGCATTAAATTTTACCACCTTAAATTGATTCTCTTATATTTCTTGATGTTAAACTTGTGAATTTTTCGGAGATTTACTTTTATCTAGAGTTAGGTCTAAGTCAAAGGCAAACTTTTAAATAAAAATACTTACTTTCTGAAGAGGATGATCTTGTATAAGAGGTTCTTGCAAAAGAATTCTCGGCGAGATATTGAACCCAGTCTCTTATAACCAGTATTTATACCATCTCTTAATGCAAAAACAGCGGGAAAAGGATATATCAAAATTAGCAACTTTGAAAAACAAGATATTTTAAAATGAATCGAAAACAGAGGAAAAAGGATATTTCAAATTAGCAACTTTGAAAAACAAGGTATATATATATTAATGCAAAAATGAAATTGTTTTATTTTTAAATTATTATTGAAAATTAACTGTTTTCGAATCATTTTTATATTAATATTTCCTGTTTTTTAAGGTATGGTCCAAAAATATTAATAAATATATATATATACCTTGTTTTTCAAAGTTGCTAATTTGAAATATCCTTTTTTCTCTGTTTTTAAATTAATATTAGAAATTAACTGTTTTCTTACTGGAATAACAAGAAAAATCTTGCTTAACAAGTTTGAGTTATTATTATTATTAAAACAATTTTTGAGTTGTTTAAATTAAATTAATCAGTTATCTACAGTTAAATATCATCATAAGGGTGATTAGGAGATCAGAGCCAACTGTAGAAATTCATGTTATATCGACGAATTTTGACTTTAAATATATTGAAATTTCCGGGAAATAGTAATAATTAAGAAAACATTTTTTAATATAAACGTGTTCAAGAAAATATCTATTGTTTAATGAAAATTTACAAGTTTTGCTATTAATTCACGCTAACTTATAATAAAGTATAATTAAGAACATTGTCTTGCTTTCAGTTGCTCTTTACGTAGCTCATTAGTGATCGTGTTAATGAAATCATCGAAGTTTTTTTACTGTTACAGTTTCCTGCCTATTCAATGGACTGCATACGTAGAGTGTTACGGGTAGTCTTCACGTGTAAAGCAACTAAATATGACCCATTTCTCACAAAAGCTCTATAAAATAAATATGATATTTTCACAAATTAATTATAACACACTTTGGATTGTTTCGTTACAGTTATATAAAATATTTCATATGACTTATAACTATTGCCAAGTGTCTATAAATCCATTAAGTCGTGACACCAAAGAAAACTACAAAAACAAGACACGGTTTCGACGAAACAAATAAGTGAATTCTATTTCTCATATGAAATATTACCTGTTTATATTTTTGTCTAGTTTACTACTAGTAACACAAAGAATTACAATGAACTTAACTTGTAGTGACTACTTCGCAGAATATGAAAAAGTATAGTTTATATAAAATATTGAAAACTATTGTATTATTACAAAAAGGTTTTGAGGTATTTAATATATCATGAACAATGTTAACAATCATGTAAAACGATAGCAGTACTAAGAAAGTGTTAAGCAATTTAACGTGAAATCGACACTAAATTTTATTTAAATTTAAAAATTGTATTTTTACTTTTAAATAACTTTATTTGAAGCTTTCATGAATTTTTTAAGGAATAGATGCGTTTTATAATACACTCAAACCTGTTTTTGTGCGGTCTTTTTTTGTGCGATTTTTTATACGTGCAATGTGTTTTGTGCAATTATTTTAGTGCAGTATACCAATTTGATTAAAATTCATATACCGCACACAAAAAATCACACAAAACAAATCGCACAAAAATAGACCGCACAGAAACAGGTTTGACTGTATACAAAATTTCACTTGAATTAATGTAACCTATTTAATAAGAGTTAAATTGCTCTTTGCTAAATTAAAGTGTACATTGAAAATATTTGTGATTTATTTGTTTATTAACGTATATAAAAAGCAAAAGATGTAATACAACTTTTGATAAATCAATAAACTGGCAATTACAATTAATTTCGCCATTCTTGTATAAAAGTTTCTATTAATAAATCCGAATTGTTTATATTATCCTGATCTTTTAAAATAACTATAACCATAACAATAATTAGGATAACATTTAATAAACCGATTGAGCTCTTAGTGTTCACTAATCAGAGAGGCATCTGAATCAACAAGAAATGGTCTTAAACACATTTAAAATACACGCAGATTATTATTTAAATTACGTCTGCTGAAAGTAGTTGAAATCCTTGAACAAATACTTTTGAAGCGAGATAGAAATAATTGCATTACGTCTTAGATTTCTGTAGCGGGATTGTAAACTTTTATGATCGGAAGATATAGATCACGTGTTATAAAACTGTTATTCTGATTGGAGACAGTCAATGCTATTTTGCAGTTAACTACGTATAAAGTTAAATACATGATTATTTGGATACTTCAGAGCAAAGAGAATATAAATGATGTTTCTGTCGACTTCATTTCAAATTCTTTTAAGTTTAATTATTACTTTTGTTGTGTTGATGTATGTCTTAGTGAGAAAATGGAGAAACAAAAGGAAGGAACTGAAAAATAATTTCACTTCAATCACACCTGGGAAGACTCTTTATCGGTTTGTAAGATAATATGTGAAATTTATTTATTTTCTGAAATATCATAAATTTAATACGAAACGAAGTGATTTTATGACACAGTTCGACTAATTAATAATATTTACTGGTTTATTATACAGTGCATTCAATAAAGATAAGAACACTCAACATTTTATGAACAAGTTTAATGTTATAAGAGCTATTATTATGCGATTGTTGTTGTTTAGTTCTTTCAGAAACTTTTGCAATAGCGGTCAAGAGACTTTTGCAATAACAGTCACTATTTTAAATAAATTGGCAGGCTACACACATATATATATATTTTACATATATTGTATATATGTTAGGTTCAAAGACCGGAATATTTCATTGAGAGAGAAAACGACCACAAAGCGAAATTTGTTAATCAGACTTTTAAGTCTACTATATGACTTCCAAAAATAGGTTTCCCATAGGTTGTTAATTCACCTTCAGAATTCCATCCGTAATGACTACGATTCAACTTATCAATTAAATGTAGTATATATTTTTGATATAATTGTGGTACAGATAAAATTATTTGTTTAATAAATGCATCATCGACAGCTTTTTCTTCAGGTTGAGACTCTGTTTCTTCGATTTTGTCGGATACAACAGATACTCTAACAGGTTCTTTTGGCGCATGAACTGTTCTCTGATATCTCGAAATCAATTGACTTAATAATTTGACTTTACTGTCATAAAATAAATCACTAGTCTCGAGTAATTTTTCGATATTATTACCAATTCTTATTTCAGGTTTTCGATATGCTGACAACAATTCAGGAGGGACAAAAGCCATTTGTTTCGCCATTAAATTTTTTTCTTATTACTTTACCAATTAGTCCACCTGCCATAACGGAGCCAGTAGAAGAGGAAGGAATCCACCAAATTGATTAACTAAAATTTTTTTCTTAGTATTTAAAGGAACATTTTTTTCACTTAATTTCCTGATAATTTTTTTATACTTTTGTAATTTACGAACTTCGGCAGGTATATTTCCTTCCGCAAATTATCGCATATCTCACACAAAACTTTAATTTGATCCGGAGTAGCTTCTTTCAATATTGCTTTTCGTTGAGAAGGAGTAGTTTTAGACAAAAGTGCTAACATATGATAATTTTTTTTTACGTTCTTCATTTTATTGGTAAGTATCTCCAATAAGTATCTTGTTCGTCAGGTAAACACGAATCTCTCACAGAAAATTTCTTATTCGTTTTAGGATGAAAATCTAATAACAAATAACCGAATTCCTTTTCTGTCGCTTTTTTATATGCATCCATAAAAAATCACATTTACCAGCAAAAGCTTGCCGCCCCAAACAACTTACTTGACTTTCATCGCGATTATTTTTAATATCAAATAATGTGTGTTTAAAGTTATCTCTCTCATAATTCTATTTTTTGGAAACAAATTTTGCATTATCATGATCACGCTTACATTATAATGATGAGACTCTGTTGTAAACAAAAATGCAGTTTTTCAACTGAGTTCATGCATCAAATCATCAATTATTATTAAATCCCACCCTTGCACAAATTCAGGTAAGCCATACATGAATGTATCATCTTTTTCCTCGTGAAAAACGGTAAATATACGGAATAACACCATAGAACCTTTTTAAATGTCTTTTCATAAATTTTGTTACGAATAATTTTTCTCACTAATGTTGTCTTTCCGTATTGCGGAGGTCCAACGATTATACAGTTACTAGAATGCTTGAAATACATATTAATCAAACTTATAAGCTTTAGTAAATTTATAATGCTTTGATCCGCAAATTATCTCCCTAAATATTAATATATTCTTTTTGTTCCTTTCTATATAAATTTCTTTCATAACTTCTGAACATTCCTGAAACGAATAATATAATTTATTACTAACTTCATAAATTCTTCCATTCTCGTCAACAATTATAAAACCAAATTTTCCACCTCCTTTCCATATTTCGTCGTTAACTTTAAAATAACGTAAAACAATAGGGAGATTATCAGGAATATCGAAAAAAAGTTATTTACCGCAGCAATACACGTATCTATAGACTCGTACAAACGAGGAGAAACAGAATAATTTCTATCACCGTCGTAAGTAATAAAAACCATATGTCTCCATGATTGCAACTTTCAAACTTGGTATTAAAAATAAATTCTAACTTTCCTTAAAACTCAATTTATATCAAAAATTGACCAATCATATATCTTCTATAAAATAATTAATTTGTAAAAACATTTAATAATTAATACAGAAACTTCGCATTATTGTTAACATAAAATTAATTTAATTCAAATTTGTAAGTAGAAAAATTAATTTTGTGATCAAAGCTTCCCAAACCACTACTACTATTAAAAATAAAAATAAAATGTCTCTGGAAGATAAGTTAGAATTTCTCTAGATTTTATTTTAAATAAGAAAATTAAATTATTAATTTTTTATAATTATTTATCTTTTTTATGGATTCACAATCACTGTTTGTAATTGATAACCCATTCACAACTAAAAAACAAAAATTGGCTGAAATCCACGATATGACAACAGAAAAAAAGGAAAAATTCGATTTAATAATTTCGAAAGATGAACCAACTTTTAAACAATCCCACCATACTCTATCTATGTATCCCATGGTTATAAGTTAGAAATCAAAGAATTTAGACAGCAGAATTATTTTTGCCTATCAAAAACTAGCATTAAAAGAGAGATCCAAAATAAATTTAATATTCCAGCAAAAGAAATTCATTTTTTCTCCAGGCCTTAAATGCTGTCCAAAAATATTCAGAGAACTACATATAAATAATTGGAAGCTTACATGTAAGTAAATTGTTACTATTTTTGTAACATAATTTTTTTGAAAAAATGATTTAATTTAATTGATAGTTAAAAAAACAAACTGTACAAAAACATGTTTCTCTGTTTTCAAAAAGACAAAACTGAAATTATTTAAAATCATTTAAAATCATTGATTCATCTTAAACTAGATCAGGTAATAAGAATTTTTAAATGTTTTGTTAGTAGAATCAGCATTTCAAAAATTTTTACAATGTTATTGTAAATGTAATCTCGAGTATGTTGATCTGACCATTTTTTTTCCCTGACATAAAATTTGAATTTTTTAATGTAATTACAAATTTTGGAAACGATTGTAGAGTTTGATTTGTTATTTGTCTTAAAGTAATAATGTATAAATGTATAGAAACAGGAGATAAATATGAGTTTAAACATTTTTTTACAAGTTATATTGAATGAATTTTATCTCCATCTCTAGCTTAAGAAATATTGAGAATGCCATAGAAAAAATTCTAGGAGATATATCAATCGCTTTTATATTAGGTAGTAGATGGATAATTTATAAATTAGATTTCATGGATGTTCTTAGATTGGGATATGATAGATTTAACGGAGGCTGTAGGTCTATAATTTTACCCAAAAAATTAGTAAATAAAAATTGTCTTTTAAATATTAAATGTAAACACGATAAATGTTTTTCGTTTATTGCATTCTTGCATCTATTTTTCCATTAGCAAATAATAAAAATAATGTATCTAATTACATAAAATATTTAAAATTTATTAATTGTTTGAATTTAAATTTTTCTTGTTTCATTATATCAAATATTTGTGTGAGATGAGCAGGGGGTCAGGGGCTAATCCCTTCCTGACCACTTAATCTCCACGGGATGGTGAAACCCGATCTCGGAGTCGTTGAATGGCTAGGAAGAAAAAAAGTGAGTGGGGAGTGCGGCAGTAAGTTGACAGGTGTCCTTAGAGTGACAGGAAACAGGTTAACAAATAAAACTTTTACTGATTTACTAAAATAATATACAAAGGCAATTACAGGACTATTCTAGTAAGTGCTATGCACTTATATGCGGTTAAATATGACTACATGTACGGCCTTACAAATTTTACAAACAGCCGGCTATGAACTACGCCTAATGCCATTCTAGGAAGAAGAGAGTTCACAAAGTTCTAATAAAATACCTCTTGGTGTGAGATTGAACGATATAACTCGAAGTAGGGCGGTCGCCGACAATATAGAAGAGTCGCTGAAAGTCTTTTCCGGCGGGATTCCGGTCTTAGACATGGAGAATGATAGACACAAATATAGAAACAACTTCCTAGTTCAAGTGGTGGCACAAGCTTTAATAGCATTATTGTGGGAAAGCAGTCTGTTGTTGATGATGACTTGCACTTCTTAACAGCTAAGTGTCAATTTTTTTACCTAACTGTCGAGAGTTAATGAAGACCTCTGCTCCGATTCTCTCCGAGGAGTTTTTTCTAACCAAGGATGTTTAAAACAATTTCCAAACGAAATATGAAATTTTACTTTTATTTACAAAATTTTTACACTAAAATCCGTGGTCTCACATTCGTTTTTCAGAAATCAAATGCTATTCATATTAATGTATATGGTTATAAAGATATTGTTTTTCCTTATTATACAGTATAAGTAAATTTGAATTTGATAATAATGTAAATTTATTATTATACCAAAGTCGTTATTTTTTAATTTAAAATTTCAACAGGCTTTTACACGAAAAAACAAGACTTTTTACTACTATTGTGAAAATTGCTTAAACGGTTGTCAACGCTAATTGAATTTAAATTTACATAGAGAAATGTGTACAAATTTCAAATTTCAGAGACTGTTAGTTTCTAAAGTCGAAAAATTCTATTCTTAAATTTAGTGATTTTTATAAGATTCTTAAAAACCCAATTTGCATACTGTAAGCGTGCCGAGATGGAGGGTTTATTCGCAACCGTTGGGATTGCTAAAGGCTCTACGTACGCGGGTAGCAGTTTTGAGGAGAGAGAAAAAAGAAGCGTTTCACAAAGAAACCGTTTATTTTTGCCAAAAAAGCTTACATAAGTGATTGACAATGTTCAGATGTCATCCTTCTGGTTGGAAGTCTCTAGGAGTTTTTGTTTTGCAGTGATGGAGCCTCGAGGTGATGACGAGATGGAGTTCGCAAAGAGAAGAAACATAAAATTTCAGGGAGTTGAAGCACAAAAAATGCATACATAAGTGATTGACAATGTTCAGATGTCATCCTTCTGGTTGGAAGTCTCTAGGAGTTTTTGTTTTGCGGGAGCAAGAAATTTGAAGAGAACAACGATCACAGCAGAAGTATCTCAGCAAGGAAGCTCTCTCTGTCCTTGAAGTCAAAGCTTTTATAAGTTTTTCGAGAGATCACACTGTTGCTAATTGGGCAGATTTTTTTTCAGCGCTTTCTAATTGGTCTCCCACCTGTCTCCAGGTGTGAATGGAGCTTTGTATAGGTTGCGGGAAAGGTCGGCTAGAGATGGTTTACCCGATACCATCTTCTACACCAGGGATGAGCAACACGTGGCCCGCGGGCCGCTTGCGGCCCGTTAAACATGTTTATGCGGCCCGCCAAGCATTTCTAAAATTGAATTTATTTTATCGACTTTCTCCCATCAATATATTGTTATAAAATTAATTATAATAAAATGGTAGTACATACTAAACCGAAACAATTTTTTGTGACGAGTTACTCACTTGTCGGCGACTTGTTCAAACATGCAATACAAACGTGTTGCGTCTGTGTTTGTTTGTGTTTGTTTCTGTCACACAATCAGTCAGATTGGTAAGCTGTGAACTAGAAATTTTAGCAATTCTTGTGTTTCTTGAAAGGCGTGAGTGCAATATTATTGTCAAAAAAGTAATATTAGAGTTTTCTTTATTTAAAATTAAGTTTTCCTACAAATTTTTTTAACTTTCAAATTTTTAATCCATAATAGCATGTCGGAAAAGCAAATAAAAAAACAGAAGGTTGCGGAGGAGCACAGGCATATCCAAGAAAAGTAGAAATTTGATTAGTTTTTCACTTTTGTCAAAGATAAAGCTGTATGCTTAATATGCTCAGAGACTGTGTTGACATTAAAAGAATATAACATAAAAAGGCATTACGATACAAAACATGAACTACAATATAAAAACTTAACAGGACAACTCCGGATAGATAAGTTTAATCAAATGGAAAAAGACTTGGAAACCAACAGGCTATTTTTAAAAATCAAGCTATTTTATCAAATACGGCAGTAAAGGCAAGTTTTGTTGTCAGTCAAATACTGGCAAAAAGAATGTAACCCTTTGCGGATGGAGAGATGATAAAAGAATGTCTGACTACTGTTGCAGAAATAGCATTTCCTGATAAAATAAATATTATTTCAAACATTAGTTTATCAAGATTCGCCATTGCGAGGAGAATTGAAGACTTGTCCGAAAACATAGCAACAACGCTTCGTGAACGCATTGCAAAATACGAATACTGTTCTTTGGCACTTGATGAGAGTTGCGATATTAGCGATACGGCACAACTGGCTATATTTTTACGTGGTATTGACACCAAATTTAATATTACCGAAGAATTGTTTTCACTGATTCCAATGCGAGGGACTACAACCGGCAAAGACCTGTACGATGAACTAAAGTCTGTGTTGGAAAATTTTTCAATTTTATTAGAAAAGATTATTGGTATATCGACAGATGGAGCACGAGCAATGTCAAGCATGGAGGTAGGAGTATCGGGAAGGCTATTTCAAGACATTAAAGAAGGTCGCAGAAAGGGAAATATTTGTTAACCACTGCATAATTCACCAGGAAAATTTGTGTGCGAAAAGATTGAGTTTGCCAAATATCACAGTACCAATAATTAAACTAATCAATTTTATAAAGTCACGCGCGTTAAATCACCGTGAATTTAAAGAATTCCTGAAAGATTTAAAAACTGAATATGGCGACGTGGTTTTTAATACCGAAGTACGTTGGCTTAGTAGAGGTGCAATGCTAAAAAGAGTATACAACTTAAAAAGCGAAATACAATTGTTCTTGGATATGAAGGGATACGCCTTTCCTCATTTTGGTAATAAAGAATGGATGAGCGATTTTGGGTTTCTTATCGACATGACTCAGCATCTCAATGATCTTAATGTGGAACTTCAAGGCAAAGGACAGTTTATTCATAATTTGTATGATAAATTCAAGGCTTTGAGCGCAAATTAAAATTGTGGAAAGAGCATCTTTTGCAGAATAATGTATCTCACTTTCCACATTTAAAAAAAAGTTACTACTTCTCAAAAATACGCACAATATATAGACATTTTAATCAACGAATTTCAATTACAATTTCAAATGTTCAAATCTGAGAAGACAGCGGTTTCCATGAAAATGTTTTCCTCGCCATTTAATATCGATGTGGATGACTTTCAAATGGAAGTGATTGACATGCAGAATAATACCGATTTAAAAAATGTATTTTTCTCAGTAAACATCGAAAATTTTTATAAATCTTATGTGAGCCCTAAGAAATTTCCGCTTTTGACGAAAAATGCAAAGCAAATGATGTCTCTGTTCGAAAGTACGTATGTTTGCGAACAATTATTTTCAACCATGAAATTAATCAAAAATGATCACCGATCAAGACTGAGTGATGCACGATTAGAAATGAAAGCTGCGTACGTGTAGCTACCTCATCAATTCCCGCTGATATTGATCAGCTTGTATCGAAAAAACAGTGCCAAATTTCTCATTAAAAATTTCAAGTAAATTTGTTTTTCTGTTCTTTTCTTGTTTGTTTTTATTTTGCATTAAAATTTGTATATGAAATCTTTACATTTTTTAAATTTTATATTTTTTTATTCTAATGTTTATTATAAATAAAGTTTTGTAAATTATTAATAAGTGTTACTTTACGTGCGGCCCGCCAAAAAATTTCAAAATTTAAATTGGCCCGTTGATTAAAAAGGTTGCTCACCCTGTTCTAGACTCTGCTCACATTTAATCGTTGACTATGACATCTAAGCTCATTTCGATATTTTTTTCTCTAGTTTCGTTTTGCTTTCTAAACTGCACCTTAAATTTTTAATATTTTCCTTTTTAAATTTTTTTTACCTAAAATTTTGTTTTTCCCGTTGCTCTTTATGAGCGTTGACGTTAAAGTCCGGTGTTGCCGACTTGATACTTACACAATTTGTTTTCTTTACTAGTGCCCTTAACAAATTCGTACATATCCCTTTTTGGGGGATATTTCCAGGTTTCACAATACTTTGTGACTTCTAATGTTTAACAGAAATAGTTTCTAATGTGATGCAATCAACGGATACTAGTTTTAGTACTGTTATGCAAATTTATAAACCTATTTGTATGCGATGATCGTATTAGATAAAAACGAAGCAATTATTTATTCTAAATTTTACTGTGAAAAATATGTAATAGATTATTTTCTAAAAACATTAAAACAACAATCAGAACATCTTATTAAAGAAATAAAACTGAGTATTTCATTAGATCGTTGGACAATTCCAAATTCTATTCATCGAGGCAAATGTAATGTTTGTGGTAGAAAGTTTTCCCCTAATGATGTAAGCGTAATTAACCATAATCATTTAGATGGGAGTTGAATCGACAAATAGCGTGTCAAAGATGTAATTTAAATTTCAATCCAAAACCCTTTATTCTTGTTGTTCTTCATAATTTTTGTGGTTACGATTCACATCTGATTTTAAAAGATATTTCTAAAAAGTATATAGCTTCTCATAGAATTATTTCCATCAATGTGGAAAAATACACTACATATACTTTAGATTGTTTTAAATATTTAGATAGCTGTCACTTTTTAAATTTGTCGTTATCCAGTCTGACAATTTAGTAAATTCAAACTATGATATACCGACGTGATCATAGAAGGGTTAATAACATTAATGCCTATGTAAGTCGACCGAGATCAAAAAAAGTGACTACGTAACCGACGAGTGTCGTGTTATCCGGGTGTCGCCTTATGCAGACTCGAATGTATTAGTTAATGAAATCTGATTATATGAATTAGCATGTACTTTTGTACTAAGACACGCTTCTTTTCTAGTCGTGATATAAGTGTGAGCACTATGTTTGCCTTCTATATTGCTGGACTTATTACACCGTCATTGGACACAGGTAAGCCTTAGAAAATAACTATTTTTTGAAGAAGTATACATTTCAGACCTCTCCCCGCATCAAGATTTTTTTAAATATAAATATTTATGAAATTGATACTACCGCATCTATGAAATTGTGAAAGGCAAAGAGACGAAAATTTCATCTAAAATTTTAACCACTTTAAATTTTACCGTAAATTTCAACCCTTATTTCATCAAAAGGCAAAGTTAAACACACAAAGATTAATTTCCACAAACTTGTTGCCTTGTTGAAGAAATGACACACCCAGTGTAATGCCCAGAGCCTTCTATACAAACTTCAACTATTGGACGCCAGACCCTCAACCACCTTCTCCTCGCCTCATGGAGAAAACTCACGAGAAGGGGCAAATAAAAAGAAGGCGATGACCAATGCAGAGAGTCATCATCAGTTTCCTATTCCAAAAGTTGCAGATCCTTGAAAGTCGCAGCCAATCCCGAGATCGAGTCCTTCACTCAATACCTGTGGATTTACCCTCCGATATTATTACTTGTGCCTCTACCCTCGTCAAGTTCCTCCTTACGTATTAGTCGGACCGCCTGTAGTGCATCTGAACGAAGGACTGCCATGAACAAAAGAACCGAGAACTTTCTCCGTTTTGACCTATTCGACAGCATCGTAGCAAGAGTCGTTACCAGGTATTTATCATTATATAGAACGTGCTCAGCAAAATATTAAAAAATAATCAAACACCTTTATCGTTGCCGAGAAAGTTTAATTTAAAACAAACCTGATGATGGTCTACGGAATAAATCGAAAACGTTTCTTTTAAATTAAACTTTCTCGGCAACGATAGAGGTGTTTGATTATTGTTCAGGTATTCATCAACCCACGACTCGTTTGTAAACTTTCCGATTGACCCAATTACGACCGGTTCCATGTATACTATATTTACTTTGTTAATATTAAATCATTATTACTAGTTAAAGGGAATCTCGAGTGAATTACTTCCTCGTTTCTCTCGACTCACCTCTACTCCGAACTTAACCGCTCACCCGCGACCGCTTCCTCGACGTAATAACCTTCTGTCGCGATTTCCGAGTCCTGAGAGCCTCGGTAGTGTCTTATCCTCAAGAGGGGTAAAGGAGACTCCGACCCTCCGGTCACAAAATGTACAATAAAGTCACGACAGATGGTAAAATATCGATGAAAAATCATTGATTACAGATTAAGGTTTCAGGTGTTTGATTTAACGTGCTGGTTCGACGCTTACAGCAGTGTAATTAAAATAAACAATAAAATAGTATATGTAATATACTATTTTATTGTATATGTAATAAAAAACAGTATATGTAATAAAAAACACTGCTAAAACAAGGGTAATCCACAGGATAAAATAATTCATTGTACATGTTTTTTAAATGTACAGTGAATCAGTTCTGTATTTCACTTGTACTAACTTTCGATATACTATACCAATATTTCGATAACAGTAACTTTCGATTTGCGACGTAAGTCACGTTAATGTAATCAAAATGTTTACCCTCATACAAATTAGATAGATGAACGGCACGGAAGTGTTTCGTACACTTTTGACACTTTTGAAACGTGTAAGGGCCGCACTCATTGGTATAGCCCTAGAACAAGAAGATGAAAGAAGAAGTAAAAGTTTTGGGAAGAGTTTCAGATGAAGGTGAAAAGAAAGTGATATAGGAAAGTAAAAAGGGAAGGTAGGTTCGTGGGATCCAACGGGCGCCCGCATTGCATTTATTAAAAAGACAAAACATTTACAAATACAAAAGAATACAAAATAAATACATCGATTACTAAGCTACAATGGATGAGGTAAGATACAATGCGTGAATATATACA